>NW_025961049.1:0-27373 GCF_023159225.1 Perognathus longimembris pacificus
AAGGGGGTAGGCAGCTGTATATCAGGGAGTAAACCTTCTGAGAATAAAAACAGCTGGAGCTTGTTTAGGTAATTACACAGGGGAAAGGATAATGTACTGGGAACTCCTCAGAAGAATCTGATTTGTGGTGCGGGGAGAGAGATAAAAGCTCATTTAGGAACGACATGAACATGCTGCATACGTAGCTGTTTATCTGTAAATATCTCCACTGAGATTAAGAAAAGCAGCAGCTTAATAAATTAAGTACTTCCTGGTATGGATACTGTACTGTTAACTCCCCAAAAGAATCTGGATTGTGGTGAGGGAACAGAGAAAAAAGCTCATTTAGGAACGACATGAACATGATGCGTAGGTAGCTGTTTATCAGTAAATATCTCCACTGAGATTAAGAAAAGCAGTAGCTTAATAAATTAAGTACTTCCTAGGTATGGTTACTGTACTGGTAACTCCCCAAAAGTACCTGGATTGTGGTGAGGGAACAGAGAAAAAAGCTCATTTAGGACCTGCACTTACGACGGGGGTAGGCAGCTGTACATCAGGGAGTAAACTTTCTGAGAATATAAACAGCTGGAGCTTGTTAAGGTAATTACACAGGGGAAAGGATAATGTACTGGGAACTCCTCAGAAGAATCTGTTTTTGTGGTGAGGGAGAGAGAGAAAAAAGCTCATTTAGGAATGACATGAACATGCTGCGTAGGTAGCTGTTTATCAGTAAATATCTCCACTGAGATTAAGAAAAGCAGTAGCTTAATAAATTAAGTACTTCCTGGTATGGTTACAGTACGGGTAACTCCCCAAAAGAATCTGGATTGTGGTGAGGCAACAGAGAAAAAAGCTCATTTAGGACCTGCACTTACGAAGGGGGTAGGCAGCTAGTATATCAGGGAGTAAAACTTCTGAGAATAAAAACAGCTGGAGCTTGTTAAGGTAATTACACAGGGGAAAGGAAAATGTACTGGGAACTCCTCAGAAGAATCTGATTTGTGGTGAGGGCAGAGAGATAAAAGCTCATTCAGGAACGACATGAACATGCTGCATACGTAGCTGTTTATCATAAATATCTCCACTGAGATTAAGAAAAGCAGTAGCTTAATAAATTAAGTACTTTTTGGAATGGTTACTGTACTGGTAACTCCCCAAAAGAATCTGGATTGTGGTGAGGGAACAGAGAAAAAAGCTCATTTAGGACCTGCACTTACGAAGGGGGTAGGCAGCTGTATATCAGGGAGTAAACCTTCTGAGAATAAAAACAGCTGGAGCTTGTTAAGGTAATTACACAGGGGAAAGGATAATGTACTGGGAACTCCTCAGAAGAATCTGATTTGTGGTGAGTGGAGAGAGATAAAAGCTCATTTACGAACGACATGACCATGCTGCATACGTAGCTGTTTATCAGTTTATATCTCCACTGAGATTAAGAAAAGCAGTAGCTTAATAAATTGAGTACTTCCTGGGATGGATACTGTACTGGTAACTTCCCAAAAGAATCTGGATTGTGGTGAGGGAACAGAGAAAAAAGCTCATTTAGGAATGACATGAACATGCTGCGTAGGTAGCTGTTTATCAGTAAATATCTCCACTAAGATTAAGAAAAGCAGTAGCTTAATAAGTTAAGTACTTCCTGGTATGGTTACTGTACTGGTAACTACCCAAAAGAATCTGGATTGTGGTGAGGGAACAGAGAAAAAAGCTCATTTAGGGACCTGCACTTACGAAAGGGGTAGGCAGCGATATATAAGGGAGTATCGCTTCTGAGATAAAAAACAGCTGGAGCTTGTTAAGGTAATTACACAGGTGAAAGGATAATGTACTGAGAACTCCTCAGAAGAATCTGATTTGTGGTGAGGGGAGAGAGAAAAAAGCTCATTTAGGAACGACATGAACATGCTGCATAGGTAGCTGTTTATCAGTAAATATCTCATTGAGATTAAGAAAAGCAGTAGCTTAATAAATTAAGTACTTCCTGGTATGGTTACTGTACTGGTAACTCCCCAAAAGAATCTGGATTGTGGTCAGGGAACAGAGAAAAAAGCTCATTTAGGACCTGCACTTACGAAGGGGGTTGGCAGATGTATATCAGGGAGTAAACCTTCTGAGAATAAAAACAGCTGGAGCTTGTTAAGGTAATTACACAGGGGAAAGGATAATGTACTGGGAACTCCTCAGAAGAATCTGATTTGTGGTGACGGGAGAGAGATAAAAGCTCATTATGAACGACATGAACATGCTGCGTAGGTAGCTGTTTATCAGTAAATATCTCCACTGAGATTAAGAAAAGCAGTAGCTTAATAAATTAAGTACTTCCTAGTATGGTTAATGTACTGGTAACTCCCCAAAAGAATCTGGATTGTGGTGAGGGAACAGAGAAAAAAGCTCATTTAGGACCTGCACTTACGAAGGGGGTTGGCAGCTGTATATCAGGGAGTATCGCTTCTGAGAATAAAAACAGCTGGAGCTTGTTAAGGTAATTATACAGGGGAAAGGATAATGTACTGGGAACTCCTCATAAGAATCTGATTTGTGGTGAGTGGAGAGAGATAAAAGCTCATTTAGGAACGACATGAACATGCTGCATAGGTAGCTGTTTATCAGTAAATATCTCCACTGAGATTAAGAAAAGCAGTAGCTTAATAAATTAAGTACTTCCTGGTATGGTTACTGTACTGGTAACTCCCAAAAGAATCTGGATTGTGGTGAGGAACAGAGAAAAAAGCTCATTTAGGAACGACATGAACATGCTGCATACGTAGCTGTTTATCCGTAAATATCTCCACTGAGATTAAGAAAAGCAGCAGCTTAATTAATTAAGTACTTCCTGGTATGGATACTGTACTGTTAACTCCCAAAAGAATCTGGATTGTGGTGAGGGAACAGAGAAAAAAGCTCATTTAGGAACGACATGAACATGCTGCGTAGGTAGCTGTTATCAGTAAATATCTCCACTGAGATTAAGAAAAGCAGTAGCTTAATAAATTAAGTACTTCCTGGTATGGTTACTGTACTGGTAACTCCCCAAAAGAATCTGGATTGTGGTGAGGGAACAGAGAAAAAAGCTCATTTAGGACCTGCACTTACGACGGTGGTAGGCAGTTGTATATCAGGGAGTAAACCTTCTGGAATAAAAACAGCTGGAGCTTGTTAAGGTAATTACACAGGGAAAAGGATAATGTACTGGAAACTCCTTAGAAGAATCTGATTTGTGGTGAGGGGAGAGAGATAAAAGCTCATTTAGGAACGATATGAACATGCTGCGTAGGTAGCTGTTTATCAGTAAATATCTCCACTGAGATTAAGAAAAGACGTATCTTAATAAATTAAGTACTTCCTGGTATGGTTACTGTACTGGTAACTCCCCAAAAGAATCTGGATTGTGGTGAGGGAACAGAGAAAAAAGCTCATTTAGGACCTGCACTTACGAAGGGGGTAGGCAGCTGTATATCAGGGAGTAAACCTTCTGAGAATAAAAACAGCTGGAGCTTGTTAAGGTAATTACACAGGGGAAAGGATAATGTACTGGGAACTCCTCAGAAGAATCTGATTTTTGGTGAGGGGAGAGAGATAAAAGCTCATTTACGAACGACATGAACATGCTGCGTAGGTAGCTGTTTATCAGTAAATATCTCTACTGAGATTAAGAAAAGCAGTAGCTTAATAAATTAAGTACTTCCTGGTACGGGTACTGTACTGGTAACTCCTCAAAAGAATCTGGATAGTGGTGAGGGAACAGAGAAAAAAGCGCATTTAGGACCTGCACTTACGAAGGTGTTAGGCAGCTGTATATCAGGGAGTAAACCTTCTGGGAATAAAAACAGCTGGAGGTTATTAAGGTAATTACACTTGGAAAAGGATAATGTACTGGGAACTCCTCAGAAGAATCTGATTTGTGGTGAGGGGAGAGAGATAAAAGCTCATTTAGGAACGACATGAACATGCTGCGTACGTAGCTGTTTATCAGTAAATATCTCCACTGAGATTACGAAAAGCAGTAGCTTAATATATTAAGTACTTCCTGGTATGGTTACTGTACTGGTAACTCCCCAAAAGAATCTGGATTGTGTTGAGGGAACAGAGAAAAAAGCTCATTTAGGTCCTGCACTTACGAAGGGGGTAGGCAGCTGTATATCAGGGAGTAAACCTTCTGAGGATAAAAACAGCTGGAGCTTGTTAAGGTAATTACACAGGGGAAAAGATACTGTACTGGGAATTCCTCAGAAGAATCTGATTTGTGGTGAGGGGAGAGAGATAAAAGCTCATTTAGGAACGACATGAACATGCTGCGTAGGTATCTGTTTATCAGTAAACATCTCCACTGAGATTAAGAAAAGCAGTAGCTTAATAAATTAAGTACTTCCTGGTATGGTTACTGTACTGGTACCTCCCCAAAAGAATCTGGATTGTGGTGAGGGAACAGAGAAAAAAGCTCATTTAGGACCTGCACTTACGAAGGGGGTAGGCAGCTGTATATCACGGAGTAAACCTTCTGAGATAAAAACAGCTGGAGTTTGTTAAGGTAATTACACAGGGGAAAGGATAATGTACTGGGAACAATTCAGGAGAATCTGATTTGTGGTGAGGGGAGAGAGATAAAAGCTCATTTAAGAAGGACATGAACATGCTGCATAGGTAGCTGTTTATCAGTGAATATCTCCTCTGAGATTAAGAGAAGCAGTAGCTTAATAAATTAAGTACTTCCTGGTATGGTTACTGTACTGGTAACTCCCCAAATGAATCTGGATTGTGGTGAGGGAACAAAGAAAAAAGCTCATTTAGGACCTGCACTTACGAAGGGGGGTAGGCAGCTGTATATCAGGGAGTAAACCTTCTGAGAATAAAAACAGCTGAAGCTTGTTAAGGTAATTACACAGGGGAAAGGATAATGTACTGGGAACTCCTCAGAAGAATCTGATTTGTGGTGAGGGGAGAGAGATAAAAGCTCATTTAAGAAGGACATGAACATGCTGCGTACATAGCTGTTTATCAGTAAATATCTCCACTGAGATTAAGAAAAGCAGTAGCTTAATAAATTAAGTACTTCCTGGTATGGTTACTGTACTGGTAACTCTCCAAAAGAATCTGGATTGTGGTGAGGGAACAGAGAAAAAAGCTCATTTAAGACCTGCACTTACGAAGGGGTAGGCAGCTGTATATCAGGGAGTAAACCTTCTGAGAATAAAAACAGCTGGAGCTTGTTAAGGTAATTACACAGGGGAAAGGATAATGTACTGGGAACTCCTCAGAAGAATCTGATTTGTGGTGAGGGGAGAGAGACAAAAGCTCATTTAGGAACGACATGAACATGCTGCGTAGGTAGGTGTTTATCAGTAAATATCTCCACTGAGATTAAGAAAAGCAGTAGCTTAATAAATTAAGTACTTCCTGGTATGGTTACTGTTCTGGTAACTCCCCAAAAGAATCTGGATTGTGGTGAGGGAACAGAGAAAAAAGCTCATTTAGGACCTGCACTTTTGAATGGGGTAGGCAGCTCTATATCAGGGAGTAAACCTTCTGAGAATAAAAACAGCTGGAGCTTGTTAAGGTAATTACACAGGGGAAAGGATAATGTACTGGGAACTCCTCAGAAGAATCTGATTTTTTGTGAGGGGAGAGAGATAAAAGCTCATTTAGGAACGACATGAACATGCTGCGTAGGTAGCTGTTTATCAGTAATTATCTCCACTAAGATTAAGAATCGCAGTAGCTTAATAAATTAAGTACTTCCTGGTATGGTTACTGTATTGGTAACTCCCCAAAAGAATCTGGATTGTGGTGAGGGAACAGAGAAAAAAAGCTCATTTAGGACCTGCACTTACGAAGGGGGTAGGCCGCAGTATATCAGGGAGTAAACCTTCTGAGAATAAAAACATCTGGAGCTTGTTAAGGTAATTACACAGGGGAAAGGATAATGTACTGGGAACTCCTCAGAAGAATCTGATTTGTGGTGAGGGGAGAGTGAAAGAAGCTCATTTAGGAACGACATGAACATGCTGCGTAGGTAGCTGTTTATCAGTAAATATCTCCACTGAGATTAAGAAAAGCAGTAGCTTAATGAATTAAGTACTTCCTGGTATGGTTCCTCCTGCCGGGCCAGCCGGCGGGGGAACAGAAATCCTGACTGAGGGGCGGCAGGATACGGAAAAGGAAAAATAAGGCAAGAGAAAAAAGACAAGAGACATAGATGGGTTGCGGGAGGTCTGCAGCCATAAGGTTGAACCTCAAGACTGCAGCAACAGTTTATTCCAACTCCCAGCTTATATGCAGTTTTCGAACCAGGGAATAGCATAGGATTGTTAAAATTCCAGAACATAAAGAGGCTTTGAAGTTTGCAACATTTGATTACAGTAAACACAAGGTAACAAAGCAATTCCGGACAGTAGCTGTGAACAGATGTCCTTGCCTTTAGCATATCCTGGCGGTAACAGCACAGCCAGAGGTGATAATTTACCTAGCTGTAGGTCTGGCTCCCTATCTGCAGGTCTGGCTCCCGTCATCTTGGCGACATCGGCACAGCCAGAGGTCAGGATGAGCTTAGCTGCTAGCTCGGCTCCCGACAGTTCCCCCGTCTTTTTATTAAAAGAAGCGAACCCGCCTGTCTTAGGTGGGGTGGGTGCCCCAGCCCGCCTTACCCGTCTTGGGGAACAACTTCAGAGCAGTGCTGAAGGCCCTGTCTTAGGTCGGTCTAAGGCTGGCACCGCCTCATACCCGTCTCTGGCTGCGGTGCCTCTCGGGGGAAATTCATTTACTTGGAGCTTGACCTTATGCAGCTGGCTGGCTAAACTCATGAAAGAGTTTTGCAATATGCGTACAATGCAAGGAAGACATAGGCAAGCCATCAGCAAAAGTATCCCTGGGCCGAGCAATGTCATTAGCAGCCCCTTAATGTTAGTTAAGGAAGGGACATACTGTTGAAGTTGTTCGAACAGTTCTTTGCTGTTTCTGCCACTTTAAAGTCCAAAGGTGGAGCTTGTTCTAGTCCGGCTATTTGTCTATGGAGTTGAAAGAGATCTAAGGACAAGTTATTATGGTGCCAAATACCATTTAAATGTGCTACAACTTGTTCCCAAGGATAGCTTGACCCATTATACTTATGGGGGGTCACACAAATAAAGTCAAACCCAGCATGACAGCGCACCGTTGCAAAGTTTGTAAGGCACGAATTTGTTCTCCCAGAGACAACAAAGATTCATACAAGGCTTCTAATTTTTGTTCTACCTTATCATCAATCCCGCCTTGAAAGTGCAGGGCTTGCTTGGTATTATGAGCAAGCTGATTAACATGGTGAGCTGTCTGCACATTTTGTGTTAAAGCCACAGTAGCCGCTGCAGCAGAGGCAGCTAAGGAAATAAAGGCTAAAATTCCTGCTATTAGTAGCCCTACAAATCGTCTAGGGCGCATAAGTTCTTTTAAATGTTTTAACACTTGAATACCTGTTTCTTTATACCAAGCTTCAGATAAGTTTACAGGAAGCATAACAAATGGTGGTTGCTTAATAATAATTACAGAATCAGTAAGACCACTATACAAGCAATTTGTAAAAGAACAGTTAGTGCAGGTAACATTGAAATACATGGCTCCTATAGAAATATTAAAAGGTCCATACATAATAGCATAAGGGGGTGTTACACAACTCATAATATTTTTTAAAGAAGTAGAAGTGGGCCAGGAGGTATTATTCAGAGCAGCCACTAACATCCAGACATGGCGTTGAGGGCGTCCATTCATCCACACAGACCTGGGTTGAACTTGTTGGTAAGATTAGTTCCTGAAATATTGGTTATAAAAGGGTGATCATGTCTACACTTTACAGGGTGCAGTTCTCCCGTGGATTCTACAATTTGAGAGGAGTTGATGCAGCGAGGTATCATGAAGGATGAGGTAGAATTGGCATGTACAGGAAACCCAGTAGGCAATGAAGCCATTTGTATATTATATACTTGACTATTATCAGGAATCCAAATTCTATGATTTATGGATTGCATTACAGTACAGCCTGGAATATAACTGTTGGAGTCAGTTGTAAAGCATAAAGGGGTTCCAATGCCAGAAGCTGCAAAATCTCCCATCTTAATGTGCTGGACAAAAGGGTCTGGAGCTGTACCGTACGCTGATCTGTTGACATGGACAAACACCTCAGCTCCCTCCCAGGTCGCGGGGTGCACAATCGGTGGATCTGGCACGTAAGCCCAGTGGGTCAGCGCTTGTACCATTCTGATGAGTTTCCACAATCCGAACACAACGCTCAGGTAGCCAGCGGGCATCATTTTCATCCTGTGAAAAAACACAGACATGTCCTCGACCCCATGTCAATACCGGATCGGGCCCGTGCCAAGCACTTGTTAGAGGATCTTTCCACTTAACTTGAGCAAAAGCTCTTTGCTCTCTCTTTTCCCAGAACCGCTGTGCTGCGGAGTGGCCATTGCAATCCAAATTTAAAAAATTTAGTACGAATAAAGCATGAGAAAGTATATTAACAGGAGAGAAGGGGTATAGTTCCCCCCCTTTTAATTTAGAAATTTGGGTGTTTTAACAAACCGTTGGCCAGTTCGACAATTCCTTGACCATGAGGATTATAGGGGATTCCTGTATAGTGAACAATTTGGTAAGATTTGCAAAAAGTTTGAAAAGCTCGTCCAACATATCCCGGACCATTATCAGTTTTAATTTGTTTAGGAAGTCCCATAGTAGCAAAGCAGCGTAAGGCATGGGAAATACAATGTTTGCCAGCTTCCCCGCTAAGAGGAGTAGCCATAATAAAATTAGAGTAAGTGTCTATTGTAACATGGACAAAGCGGAGCCGTCCAAAAGAGGGGATGTGGGTAACATCCATTTGCCAAACATGATTAGCCACTAAGCCTCGGGGATTAATCCCATTGGAGGGCACAGGCAGGAAGGTAGCACAGTTGGGACAAGTTTTTACAATTTGAAGAGCTGCCTCATAAGTAATATGAAATTGTTGACGTAAGGCACGACTGTTTTGATGGTGGGCAGCATGTGATTGCTTTGCCAAGTCAATTTGAGAAAGAGAAATTTGGGTAGCCTCATCTGTAATAGTATTGCCCTCCCTTAATGGTAAGAAGAGGCAAAGTGAAGTAATTTGTTGGAGGGACAATGATGTGAAATTGTGCCCACACAATTGGCCCAAGCAATGGCTCAGGAATCACAATGAGTATAAAGCCATTTTTGCTGTTGTAAAGTATAGGGGATATAAATAACCTGTGGATCTCGTCCAAGATACTTACAAGATTCCACACGGCACATATGGACTAAGGTGGCTACCAATTCATAATAAGGAGTTAACACTTTTGAAGGAGTAGCAGGCAAGGAAAGCCACAAAAGGGGTCCCTTCTGCCAGAGGACCGCTGTTGGAGAATGAGGTGTAGTTAAAATATAAGCTTCCCAAGGGGCTGAGTAATCAATATAATTTACATGTTGGGAAGAAATGGCAGAATTTACTATGCTCAAGGCTTCTGCTGCTTTAGTTGTCATTTCTCTGGGAGATGTAGGGTCAGGGTCCCCCTTTAATAGATCAAACAAGGGTTTTAATTCAGCTGTGGACATTGAAGATAAGGGCGAAGCCAATTAATATCTCCCAGAAATTTTTGAAAATCATGCAAAGTACGTAAATGAGAAGTCTTAACCTGTAATTTTTGACTAGTTAAATAATAAGGACCCAAAATATGACCAGAGGGATTTTTATTTTTCTCTGCCTGGGCTGGCTTTGAACTATCCAAAGAGTCTTAGCCATAAAAGCCCTTTTTATTTCCAATTAGAGCAACAGGAGAACAAAAGGAGTAGAGTTTACCTGTAAGTTGCTAAGAATTGACCAACAAGTAGTTGCCAGAGATTTGCTGTAACACTTAAAGAACAGCAGACTGAATGGGGTCCATGTGCCATTAAATCTAATCATATTATTTAACCTTACCTTACTGGCACATGAAAGAGAAAACAAATGAATAACAATAAGTCTCAGCTTCAGTGGATCTGAAGTGGCTGTGTCTTCCATCCCAAATTAGCAGGCCAGCAGGAGAGATGTTTTGCATCTGGATAATTCTGTAGTAGAGTTCCCTGGATAGGCTGTCACATTTCCTGCTTGTTGCCTGTAAATTTCTACACAGACTGGTTAAGGGCATTTTTAAACAGATTTTAGAAGGCTTGGGCCTTTAACCATCTTTCTAGTCACAAAATCCACACAGATTGAAGGCCGACCAAGTCTGCTCTCTGTAGCAGCCAGGGCAGTTTCTAAGTCACAAACAACTCCCAGTTTGGAAGCCGACTGTGGAGGCAGCTTTCTGTAGCCATAGACTGCCACGGTCCACTCAGCTAGCACACATGTCAACCTGTATCCTATAAAGCAAAATGTTAATTTGGGGTCCGGAAAATTTAGGTTAATAGTCACACCTGTGCAGTTATTTCAAAATGACTCTGGTCCCTTGATCTTAAAGAGTTTATGAGAGCACAGCGAAAAAAGAGAAAGAAAAAAATGGAGAAGCAAAATCTTAAGTCTATACCAAATAATTGTCAGGATTAGATGTACACTTGACTCTTAGCATAGATAGACATAAAGAATAACATACTGGTTGTACATCATTGCACTTATATCACGTGCTGTATATTAAAGCCTTTTGGAGGTTTTTCTTAGACACATTTGTTTGCTCCCAAACATATCAGTTTAGGCTTAAAACCTGTTTTTTGTTTTGTTTTTAAGTTTTACCAACACATAGACATAGACATAGACATACATACACATACAGACAATGTGCACACGTTTTGGGCGCGCTTAGAATTGTTCTTTAATTGGCCATGTAAGTTTTTCTGGAATTCCAGTGGCAAATGATATTATTTTGCCTATATTCTAGAACCACATGGTTAGATAGTAAACAAAAAAAAAATCTTTTCAGCAAACCAAAATTTTCAGATCATCCGAGAAGCCACATTTTGAGAAACCAGTTTAGCTCACAAAGGGAGCACATGGGAGACAGGGTATAAACACAGACCGTGAGCTCACAGTAAGACACCTTCATCTTCCAGCATTTGAATTGTAAGGCACCTTTGAAATGCAAGGCCACAGGACTCCAAGTCTCTGCCCAGCCTCCAGGAATTTGGCATGCTTGTCACCTGGGGGATGGGCCGCTTTCACTCCATCCAATCCTATTGTCTACCATGTGCTCAATGCTAGAGAAAGTTTATGATTTAGCCAAACAAGCAGAATTTAACTGAGTCTCCAAAACTTAAACATCAATAACAAGAATAGAAAACCTTTTTTTTGAGTCTTTTAAAGCAGATGTTAAACAAATATCAATACCCATCCTATGTCACAGGCAGGCAGGCAGAGTTTAGAGGGAGACAGAAAAAGAGACAGAGAGAACTTCATCTGCCTGAGCGCTCATAGAAGTTAGCTAAGTCCTGCAAAACATTCCAAATATATATGATTGGGCTCAAACTTGAGCAGCTTTCCTGAAACAATTTAGACTTGACGAGCAACCAGCTGAGCTGAACTAGAGATCAGTTGTCTCCAAGCACCCACAATTGCTGATCTCCTTGACCTAGCCCAGTGGATTTATGGAAAATGTAAGCTCCAGGCTAATGGTCACTCACCCTGGTTGGGGATTCAAATCTGTCCGGGTGGATGGAAATAGAGCTCTCGGTCAGGAGAAGTTACCTCGGTGGTGTTAGCATTTCTCTAGCCTCAGGTTCCTCCCCCTGCTAGCAGCCTGCACTTAGGAGAGCTGTAAGTCTGCCAGGACTCCCTTTAAAGGAGTTTGTTGTTCTGGATGAAGCTGTGACAATAGAGCTATAACTGATTTTAACATAGTCTCAACATAGGTCAATCTATATTTAATAGGCTTATTGAATAATTTCTCCTCAGAGTCTGAGCCATCTGAGTCTTCCTTAATGTCTAGCTCAGTGGGTTCAGGTCTTGTTAATTTTCTCAGCTCTTCCAGGCAGCAGCATACGCTTAATAAATTAATTACTTCCTGGTATGGTTACTGTACTGGTAACTCCCCAGAAGAATTTGGATTGTGGTGAGGGAACAGAGAAAAAGCTCATTTAGGACCTGCACTTAAGAAGGGGGTAGGCAGCTGTATATCAGGGAGAAAACCTTCTGAGAATAAAAACAGCTGGAGCTTGTTAAGGTAATTACACAGGGGAAAGGATAATGTACTGGGAACTCCTCAGAAGAATCTGATTTGTGGTGAGGGGGAGAGCGATAAAAGCTCATTTAGGAACGACATGAACATGCTGCGTAGGTAGCTGTGTATCAGTAAATATCTCCACTGAGATTAAGAAAAGCAGTAGCTTAATAAATTAATTACTTCCTGTATGGTTACTGTACTGCTAACTCCCCAGAAGAATCTGGATTGTGGTGAGGGAACAGAGAAAAATGCTCATTTAGGACCTGCACTTACGAAGGGGGGTAGGCAGCTGTATATCAGGGAGTAAACCTTCTGAGAATAAAAACAGATGGAGCTTGTTAAGGTAATTACACAGGGGAAAGGATAATGTACTGGGAAATCCTCAGAAGAATCTGATTTGTGATGAGGGGAGAGAGATAAAAGCTCATTTACGAACGACATGAACATGCTGCGTAGGTAGCTGTTTATCAGTAAATATCTCCATTGAGATTAAGAAAAGCAATAGCTTAATAAATTAAGTACTTCCTGGTATGGTTACTGTCCTGGTAACTCCCCAAAAGAATCTGGATTGTGGTGAGGGAACAGATAAAAAAGCTCATTCAGGACCTGCACTTACGAAGGGGGTAGGCAGCTGTATATCAAGGAGTATCGCTTCTGAGAATAAAACAGCTGGAGATTGTTAAGGTAATTACACAGGGGAAAAGGATAATGTACTGGGAACTCCTCAGAAGAATCTGACTTGTGGTGAGGGGAGAGAGATAAAAGCTCATATAAGAACGACATGAACATGCTGCGTACGTAGCTGTTTATCAGTAAATATCTCCACTGAGATTAAGAAAAGCAGTAGCTTAATAAATTAAGTACTTCCTGGTATGGTTACTGTACTGGTAACTCCCCAAAAGAATCTGGATTGTGGTAAGGGAACAGAGAAAAAAGCTCATTTAGGACCTGCACTTACGAAGGGGGTAGGCAGCTGTATATCAGGGAGTATCGCTTCTGAGAATAAAAACAGCTGGAGCTTGTTAAGGTAATTACACAGGGGAAAGGATAATGTACTGGGAACTCCTCAGAAGAATCTGATTTGTGGTGAGGGGGAGAGAGATAAAAGCTCATTTAGGAACGATATGAACATGCTGCGTAGGTAGCCCTTTATCAGTAAATATCTCCACTGAGATTAAGAAAAAGCAGTAGCTTAGTAAATTATGTACTTCCTGGTATGGTTACTGTACTGGTAATTCCCCAAAAGAATCTGGATTGTGGTGAGGGAACAGAGAAAAAAGCTAATTTAGGACCTGCACTTACGAAGGGGGTAGGCAGCTGTATATCAGGGAGTAAACCTTCTGAGAATAAAAACAGCTGGAGCTTGTTAAGGTAATTACACAGGGGAAAGGATAATGTACTGGGAATTCCTCAGAAGAATCTGATTTGTGGTGAGGGGAGAGAGATAAAAGCTCATTTAGGAACAACATGAACATGCTGCGTAGGTAGCTGTTTATCAGTAAATATCTCCACTGAGAATACGAAAAGCAGTAGCTTAATAAATTAAGTACTTCCTGGTATGGTTAATGTACTGGTAACTCCCCAAAAGAATCTGGATTGTGGTGAGGGAACAAAGAAAAAAGCTAATTTAGGACCTGCACTTACGAAGGGGGGTAGGCGGCTGTATATCAGGGAGTAAACCTTCTGAGAATAAAAACAGCTGGAGCTTGTTAAGGTAATTACACAGGGGAAAGGATAATGTACTGGAACTCCTCAGAAGAATCTTATTTGTGGTGACGGGAGAGCGATAAAAGCTCATTTAGGAACGACATGAACATGCTGTGTAGTTAGCTGTTTATCAGTAAATATCTCCACTGAGATTAAGAAAAGCAGTAGCTTTTAAAATTAATTACTTCCTGGTATGGTTACTGTACTGGTAACTCCCCAAAAGAATCTGGATTGTGGTGAGGGAACAGAGAAAAAATCTCATTTAGGACCTGCACTTACGAAGGGGGTAGGCAGCTGTATATCAGGGAGTTAACCTTCTGAGAATAAAAACAGCTGGAGCTTGTTAAGGTAATTACACAAGGGAAAGGATAATGTAATGGGAACTCCTCAGAAGAATCTGATTTGTGGTGACGGGAGAGCGATAAAAGCTCATTTAGGAACGACATGAACATGCTGCGTAGGTAGCTGTTTATCAGTAAATATCTCCACTGACATTAAGAAAAGCAGTAGCTTAATAAATTAAGTCCTTCCTGGTATGGTTACTGTACTGGTAACTCCCCAAAAGAATCTGGATTGTGGTGAGGGAACAGAGAAAAAAGCTCATTTAGGACCTGCACTTACGAAGGGGGGTAGGCAGCTGTATATCAGAGAGTATCGCTTCTGAGAATAAAAACAGCTGGAGCTTGTTAAGGTAATTACACAGGGGAAAGGATAATGTACTGGGAACTCCTCAGAAGAATCTGATTTGTGGTGAGGGGAGAGAGATAAAAGCTCATTTAGGAACGACATGCACATGCTGCATACATAGCTGTTTATCAGTAAATATCTCCACTGAGATTAAGAAAAGCAGTAGCTTAATAAATTAAGTACTTCCTGGTATGGATATTATACTGGTAACTCCCCAAAAGAATCTGGATTGTGGTGAGGGAACAGAGAAAAAAGGTCATTTAGGAAAGACATGAACATGCTGCATAGGTAGCTGTTTATCAGTAAATATCTCCACTGAGATTAAGCAAAGCAGTAGCTTAATAAATTAAGTACTTCCTGGTATGGTTACTGTACTGGTAACTCCCCAAAAGAATCTGGATTGTGGTGAGGGATCAGAGAAAAAAGCTCATTTACGAACTGCACTTACGAAGGGGGTAGGCAGCTGTATATCAGGGAGTAAACCTTCTGAGAATAAAAACAGCTGGGGCTTGTTAAGGTAATTACACAGGGGAAAGGATAATGTACTGGGAAATCCTCAGAAGAATCTGATTTGTGATGAGGGGAGAGAGATAAAAGCTCATTTAGGAACGACATGAACATGCTGCTTAGGTAGCTGTTTATCAGTAAATATCTCCACTGAGATTAAGAAAAGCAATAGCTTAATAAATTAAGTACTTCCTGGTATGGTTACTGTCCTGGTAATTCCCCAAAAGAATCTGGATTGTGGTGAGGGAACAGATAAAAAAGCTCATTTAGGACCTGCACTTACGAAGGGGGTAGGCAGCTGTATATCAGGGAGTATCGCTTCTGAGAATAAAGACAGCTGGAGATTGTTAAGGTAATTACACAGGGGAAAGGATAATGTACTGGGAAACTCCTCAGAAGAATCTGACTTGTGGTTTGGGGAGAGAGATAAAAGCTCATTTAAGAACGACATGAACATGCTGCGTACATAGCTGTTTATCAGTAAATATCTCCACTGAGATTAAGAAAAGCAGTAGCTAATAAATTAAGTACTTCCTGGTATGGTTACTGTACTGGTAACTCCCCAAAAGAATCTGGATTGTGGTGAGGGAACAGAGAAAAAAGATCATTTAGGACCTGCACGTACGAAGGGGGTAGGCAGCTGTATATCAGGGAGTAAACCCTCTGAGAATAAAAACAGCTGGAGCTTGTTAAGGTACTTACACAGGGGAAAGGATAATGTACTGGGAACTCCTCAGAAGAATCTGATTTGTGGTGAGGGGAGAGAGATAAAAGCTCATTTAGGAACGATATGAACATGCTGCGTAGGTAGCTCTTTATCAGTAAATATCTCCACTGAGATTAAGAAAAGCAGTAGCTTAGTAAATTAAGTACTTCCTGGTATGGTTACTGTACTGGTAACTCCCCAAAAGAATCTGGATTGTGGTGAGGAACAGAAAAAAAAGCTAATTTAGGACCTGCACTTACGAAGTTGGTAGGCCGCTGTATATCAGGGAGTAAACCTTCTGAGAATAAAAACAGCTGGAGCTTGTTAAGGTAATTACACATGGGAAAGGATAATGTACAGGGAATTCCTCAGAAGAATCTGATTTGTGGTGAGGGGAGAGAGATAAAAGCTCATTTAGGAACGACATGAACATGCTGCGTTGGTAGCTGTTTATCAGTAAATATCTCCACTGAGAATACGAAAAGTAGTAGCTTAATAAATTAAGTATTTCCTGGTATGGTTAATGTACTGGTAACTCCCCAAAAGAATCTGGATTGTGGTGAGGGAACAAAGAAAAAAGCTAATTTAGGACCTGCACTTACGAAGGGGGTAGGCAGCTGTATATCAGGGAGTAAACCTTCTGAGAATAAAAACAGCTGGAGCTTGTTAAGGTAATTGCACAGGGGAAAGGATAATGTACTGGGAACTCCTCAGAAGAATCTGATTTGTGGTGACGGGGAGAGCGATAAAAGCTCATTTAGGAACGACATGAACATGCTGCGTAGTTAGCTGTTTATCAGTAAATATCTCCACTGAGATTAAGAAAAACTGTAGCTTTTTAAATTAATTACTTCCTGGTATGGTTACTGTACTGGTAACTCCACAAAAGAATCTGGATTGTGGTGAGGGAACAGAGAAAAAAGCTCATTTAGGACCTGCACTTACGAAGGGGGTAGGCAGCTGTATATCAGGGAGTAAACCTTCTGAGAATAAAAACAGCTGGAGCTTGTTAAGGTAATTACACAAGGGAAAGGATAATGTAATGGGAACTCCTCAGAAGAATCTGATTTGTGGTGACGGGAGAGCGATAAAAGCTCATTTAGGAACGACATGAACATGCTGCGTAGGTAGCTGTGTATCAGGAAATATCTCCACTGTGATTAAGAAAAGCAGTAGCTTAATAAATTAATTATTTCCTGGTATGGTTACTGTACTGGTAACTCCCCAGAAGAATTTGGATTGTGGTGAGGGAACAGAGAAAAAAGCTCATTTAGGACCTGCACTTACGAAGGGGGGTAGGCAGCTGTATGTCAGGGAGTAAACCTTCTGAGAATAAAAACAGCTGGAGCTTGTTAAGGTAATTACACAGGGGAAAGGATAATGTACTGGGAAATCCTCAGAAGAATCTGATTTGTGATGAGGGGAGAGAGATAAAAGCTCATTTAGGAACGACATGATCATGCTGCGTAGATATCTGTTTATCAGTAAATATCTCCACTCAGATTATGAAAAGCAGTAGCTTAATAAATTATTTACTTCCTGGTATGCTTACTGTACTGGTAACTCCCCAAAAGAATCTGGATTGTGGTGAGGTAACAGAGAAAAAAGCTCATTTAGGACCTGCAGTTACGAAGGCGATAGGCAGCTGTATATCAGGAGTATCGCTTCTGAGAATAAAAACAGCTGGAGCTTGTTAAGGTAATTACACAGGGGAAAGGATAATGTACTGGGAACTCCTCAGAAGAATCTGATTTGTGGTGAGGGGAGAGAGATAAAAGCTCATTTAGGAACGACATGCACATGCTGCATACGTAGCTGTTTATCAGTAAATATCTCCACTGAGATTAAGAAAAGCAGTAGCTTAATAAATTAAGTACTTCCTGGTATGGATATTGTACTGGGAACTCCTAAAAAGAATCTGGATTGTGGTGAGGGAACAGAGAAAAAAGCTCATTTAGGAACGACATGAACATGCTGCATAGGTATCTGTTTATCAGTAAATATCTCCACTGAGATTAAGAAAAGCAGTAGCTTAATAAATTAAGTACTTTCTGGTATGGTTACTGTACTGGTAACTCCCCAAAGAATCCGGATTTTTGTGAGGGAACAGAGCAAAAAGCTCATTTAGGACCTGCACTTGCGAAGGGGGTAGGCAGCTGTATATCAGGGAGTAAACCTTCTGAGAATAAAAACAGCTGGAGCTTGTTAAGGTAATTACACAGGGGAAAGGATAATGTACTGGGAACTCCTCAGAAGAATCTCATTTGTGGTGACGGGGAGAGAGATAAAAGTTCATTTATGAACGACATGAACATGCTGCGTAGGTAGCTGTTTATCAGTAAATATCTCCACTGAGATTAAGAAAAGCAGTAGCTTAATAAATTAAGTACTTCCTGGTATGGTTACTGTACTGGTAACTCCCCAAAAGAATCTGGATTGTGGTGAGGGACCAGAGAAAAAAGCTCATTTAGGACCTTCACTTACGAAGGGGGTAGGCAGCTATATATCAGGGAGTATCGCTTCTGAGAATAAAAACAGCTGGAGCTTGTTAAGGTAATTACACAGGGGAAAGGATAATGTACTGGGAACTCCTCAGAAGAATCTGACTTGTGGTTTGGGGAGAGAGATAAAAGCTCATTTAAGAACGACATGAACATGCTGCGTACGTAGCTGTTTATCAGTAAATATCTCCACTGAGATAAAGAAAAGCAGTAGCTTAATAAATTAAGTACTTCCTGGTATGGATACTGTACTGGTAACTCCCCAAAAGAATCTGGATTGTGGTGAGGGAACAGAGAAAAAAGATCATTTAGGACCTGCACTTACGAAGGGGGTAGGCAGCTGTATATCAGGGAGTAAACCCTCTGAGAATAAAAACAGCTGGAGCTTGTTAAGGTACTTACACAGGGGAAAGGATAATGTACTGGGAACTCCTCAGAAGAATCTGATTTGTGGTGAGGGGAGAGAGATAAAAGCTCATTTAGGAACGATATGAACATGCTGCGTAGGTAGCTCTTTATCAGTAAATATCTCCACTGAGATAAGAAAAGCAGTAGCTTAGTAAATTAAGTACTTCCTGGTATGGTTACTGTACTGGTAACTCCCCAAAAGAATCTGGATTGTGGTGAGGGAACAGAAAAAAAAGCTAATTTAGGACCTGCACTTACGAAGTTGGTAGGCAGCTGTATATCAGGGAGTAAACCTTCTGAGAATAAAAACAGCTGGAGCTTGTTAAGGTAATTACACATGGGAAAGGATAATGTACAGGGAATTCCTCAGAAGAATCTGATTTGTGGTGAGGGGAGAGAGATAAAAGCTCATTTAGGAACGACATGAACATGCTGCGTTGGTAGCTGTTTATCAGTAAATATCTCCACTGAGAATACGAAAAGTAGTAGCTTAATAAATTAAGTATTTCCTGGTATGGTTAATGTACTGGTAACTCCCCAAAAGAATCTGGATTGTGGTGAGGAACAAAGAAAAAAGCTAATTTAGGACCTGCACTTACGAAGGGGGTAGGCAGCTGTATATCAGGGAGTAAACCTTCTGAGAATAAAAACAGCTGGAGCTTGTTAAGGTAATTACACAGGGGAAAGGATAATGTACTGGGAACTCCTCAGAAGAATCTGATTTGTGGTGACGGGAGAGCGATAAAAGCTCATTTAGGAACGACATGAACATGCTGCGTAGTTAGCTGTTTATCAGTAAATATCTCCACTGAGATTAAGAAAAACTGTAGCTTTTTAAATTAATTACATCCTGGTATGGTTACTGTACTGGTAACTCCCCAAAAGAATCTGGATTGTGGTGAGGTAACAGAGGAAAAAGCTCATTTAGGACCTGCACTTACGAAGGCGGTAGGCAGCTGTATATCAGGGAGTAAACCTTCTGAGAATAAAAACAGCTGAGCTTGTTAAGGTAATTACACAGGGGAAAGGATAATGTACTGGGAACTCCTCAGAAGAATCTGATTTGTGGTGACGGGTGAGCGATAAAAGCTCATTTAGGAACGACATGAACATGCTGCGTAGTTAGCTGTTTATCAGTAAATATCTCCACTGAGATTAAGAAAAACTGTAGCTTTTTAAATTAATTACATCCTGGTATGGTTACTGTACTGGTAACTCCCCAAAGAATCTGGATTGTGGTGAGGGAACAGAGAAAAAAGCTCATTTAGGACCTGCACTTACGAAGGGGGTAGGCAGCTGTATATCAGGGAGTAAACCTTCTGAGAATAAAAACAGCTGGAGCTTGTTAAGGTAATTACACAAGGGAAGGATAATGTACTGGGAACTCCTCAGAAGAATCTGATTTGTGGTGACGGGGAGAGCGATAAAAGCTCATTTAGGAACGACATGAACATGCTGCGTAAGTAGCTGTGTATCAGGAAATATCTCCACTGAGATTAAGAAAAGCAGTAGCTTAATAAATTAATTACTTCCTGGTATGGTTACTGTACTGGTAACTCCCCAGAAGAATTTGGATTGTGGTGAGGGAACAGAGAAAAAAGCTCATTTAGGACCTGCACTTACGAAGGGGGTAGGCAGCTGTATATCAGGGAGTATCGCTTCTGAGAATAAAAACAGCTGGAGCTTGTTAAGGTAATTGCACAGGGGAAAGGATAATGTACTGGGAACTCCTCAGAAGAATCTGATTTGTGGTGAGGGGGAGAGTGATAAAAGCTCATTTAGGAACGACATGAACATGCTGCATAGGTAGCTGTTTATCAGTAAATATCTCCACTGAGATTAAGAAAAGAAGTAGCTTAATAAATAAGTACTTCATGGTAGGTTACTGTACTGGTAACTCCCCAAAAGAATCTGGATTGTGGTGAGGGAACAGAGAATAAAGCTCCATTTAGGACCTGCACTTACGAAGGGGGTAGGCAGTTGTATATCAGGGAGTAAACCTTCTGAGAATAAAAACAGCTGGAGCTTGTTAAGGTAATTACACAGGGGAAAGGATAATGTACTGGGAACTCCTCAGAAGAATCTGATTTGTGGTGACGGGAGAGAGATAAAAGCTCATTTAGGAACGACATGAACATGCTGCGTAGGTAGCTGTTTATCAGTAATATCTCCACTGAGATTAAGAAAAGCAGTAGCTTAATAAATTAAGTACTTCCTGGTATGGTTACTGTACTGGTAACTCCCCAAAAGAATCTGGATTGTGGTGAGGGAACAGAGAAAAAAGCTCATTTAGGACCTGCACTTACGAAGGGGGTAGGCAGTTGTGTATCAGGGAGTAAACCTTCTAAGAATAAAAACAGCTGGAGTTTGTTAAGGTAATTACACAGGGGAAAGGATAATGTACTGGGAAATCCTCAGAAGAATCTGATTTGTGATGAGGGGAGAGACATAAAACTTATTTAGGAACGACATGAACATGCTGCCTACGTAGCTGTTTATCAGTAAATATCTCCACTGAGATTAAGAAAAGCAGTAGCTTAATAAATTAATTACTTCCTGGTATGGTTACTGTACTGGTAACTCCCCAAAAGAATCTGGATTGTGGTCAGGGAACACAGAAAAAAGCTCATTTAGGACCTGCACTTACGAAGGGGTTAGGCAGCTGTTTATCAGGGAGTAAACCTTCTGAGAATAAAAACAGCTGGAGCTTGTTAAGGTAATTACACAGGGGAAAGGATAATGTACTGGGAACTCCTCAGAAGAATCTGATTTGTGGTGAGGGGAGAGCGATAAAAGCTCATTTAGGAACGATATGAACAAGCTGCGTAGGTAGCTGTGTCTCAGTAAATATCTCCACTGAGATTAAGAAAAGCAGTAGCTTAATAAATTAATTACTTCCTTGTATAGTTACTGTACTGATAACTCCCCAGAAGAATCTGGATTGTGGTGAGGGAACAGAGAAAAAAGGTCATTTAGGACCTGCACTTACGAAGGGGGTAGGCAGCTGTATATCAGGGAGTAAACGTTCTGAGAATAAAACAGCTGGAGCTTGTTAAGGTAATTACACAGGGGAAAGGATAATGTACTGGGAAATCCTCAGAAGAATCTGATTTGTGATAAGGGGAGAGAGATAAAAGCTCATTTAGGAACGACATGAACATGCTGCGTAGGTAGCTGTTTATCAGTAAATATCTCCACTGAGATTAAGAAAAGCAGTAGCTTAATAAATTAAGTACTTCCTGGTATGGTTACTGTACTGGTAACTCCCCAAAAGAATCTGGATTGTGGTGAGGGAACAGAGAAAAAAGCTCATTTAGGACCTGCACTTACGAAGGGGGTAGGCAGCTGTATATCAGGGAGTAAACCTTCTGAGAATAAAAACAGCTGGGGCTTGTTAATGTAATTACACAGGGGAAAGGATAATGTACTGGGAAATCCTCAGAAGAATCTGATTTGTGATGAGGGGAGAGCGATAAAAGCTCATTTGGAACGACATGAACATGCTGCTTAGGTAGCTGTTTATCAGTAAATATCTCCACTGAGATTAAGAAAAGCAATAGCTTAATAAATTAAGTACTTCCTGGTATGGTTACTGTCCTGGTAATTCCCCAAAAGAATCTGGATTGTGGTGAGGAGAACAGATAAAAAAGCTCATTTAGGACCTGCACTTACGAAGGGGGTAGGCAGCTGTATATCAGGGAGTATCGCTTCTGAGAATAAAGACAGCTGGAGATTGTTAAGGTAATTACACAGGGGAAAGGATAATGTACTGGGAACTCCTCAGAAGAATCTGACTTGTGGTTTGGGGAGAGAGATAAAAGCTCATTTAAGAACGACATGAACATGCTGCGTACGTAGCTGTTTATCAGTAAATATCTTCACTGAGATAAAGAAAAGCAGTAGCTTAATAAATTAAGTACTTCCTGGTATGGATACTGTACTGGTAACTCCCAAAAGAATCTGGATTGTGGTGAGGGAACAGAGAAAAAAGATCATTTAGGACCTGCACTTACGAAGGGGGTAGGCAGCTGTATATCAGGGAGTAAACCCTCTGAGAATAAAAACAGCTGGAGCTTGTTAAGGTACTTACACAGGGGAAAGGATAATGTACTGGGAACTCCTCAGAAGAATCTGATTTGTGGTGAGGGGAGAGAGATAAAAGCTCATTTAGGAACGATATGAACATGTTGCGTAGGTAGCTCTTTATCAGTAAATATCTCCACTGAGATTAAGAAAAGCAGTAGCTTAGTAAATTAAGTACTTCCTGGTATGGTTACTGTACTGGTAACTCCCCAAAAGAATCTGGATTGTGGTGAGGGAACAGAAAAAAAGCTAATTTAGGACCTGCACTTACGAAGTTGGTAGGCAGCTGTATATCAGGGAGTAAACCTTCTGAGAATAAAAACAGCTGGAGCTTGTTAAGGTAATTACACCATGGGAAAGGATAATGTACAGGGAATTCTTCAGAAGAATCTGATTTGTGGTGAGGGGAGAGAGATAAAAGCTCATTTAGGAACGACATGAACATGCTGCGTTGGTAGCTGTTTATCAGTAAATATCTCCACTGAGAATACGAAAAGTAGTAGCTTAATAAATTAAGTAATTCCTGGTATGGTTAATGTACTGGTAACTCCCCAAAAGAATCTGGATTGTGGTGAGGGAACAAAGAAAAAAGCTAATTTAGGACCTGCACTTACGAAGGGGGTAGGCAGCTGTATATCAGGGAGTAAACCTTCTGAGAATAAAAACAGCTGGAGCTTGTTAAGGTAATTACACAGGGGAAAGGATAATGTACTGGGAACTCCTCAGAAGAATCTGATTTGTGGTGACGGGAGAGCGATAAAAGCTCATTTAGGAACGACATGAACATGCTGCGTAGTTAGCTGTTTATCAGTAAATATCTCCACTGAGATTAAGAAAAGCAGTAGCTTAATAAATTAAGTACTTCCTGGTATGGATATTGTACTGGTAACTCCCCAAAAGAATCTGGATTGTGGTGAGGGAACAGAGAAAAAAGCTCATTTAGGAACGACATGAACATGCTGCATAGGTAGCTGTTTATCAGTAAATATCTCCACTGAGATTAAGAAAAGCAGTAGCTTAATAAATTAAGTACTTTCTGGTATGGTTACTGTACTGGTAACTCCCCAAAGAATCCGGATTTTTGTGAGGGAACAGAGCAAAAAGCTCATTTAGGTCCTGCACTTACGAAGGGGGTAGGCAGCTGTATATCAGGGAGTAAACCTTCTCAGAATAAAAACAGCTGGAGCTTGTTAAGGTAATTACACAGGGGAAAGGATAATGTACTGGGAACTCCTCAGAAGAATCTGATTTGTGGTGACGGGAGAGAGATAAAAGTTCATTTATGAACGACATGAACATGCTGCGTAGGTAGCTGTTTATCAGTAAATATCTCCACTGAGATTAAGAAAAGCAGTAGCTTAATAAATTAAGTACTTCCTGGTATGGTTACTGTACTGGTAACTCCCCAAAAGAATCTGGATTGTGGTGAGGGACCAGAGAAAAAAGCTCATTTAGGACCTTCACTTACGAAGGGGGTAGGCAGCTGTATATCAGGGAGTATCGCTTCTGAGAATAAAAACAGCTGGAGCTTGTTAAGGTAATTACACAGGGGAAAGGATAATGTACTGGGAACTCCTCAGAAGAATCTGATTTGTGGTGAGGGGGAGAGTGATAAAAGCTCATTTAGGAACGACATGAACATGCTGCATAGGTAGCTGTTTATCAGTAAATATCTCCACTGAGATTAAGAAAAGAAGTAGCTTAATAAATTAAGTACTTCCTGGTATGGTTACTGTACTGGTAACTCCCCAAAAGAATCTGGATTGTGGTGAGGGAAAAGAGAAAAAAGCTCATTTAGGACCTGCACTTACGAAGGGGGTAGGCAGCTGTATATCAGGAGTAAACCTTCTGAGAATAAAAACAGCTGGGGCTTGTTAATGTAATTACACAGGGGAAAGGATAATGTACTGGGAAATCCTCAGAAGAATCTGATTTGTGATGAGGGGAGAGAGATAAAAGCTCATTAGGAACGACATGAACATGCTGCTTAGGTAGCTGTTTATCAGTAAATATCTCCACTGAGATTAAGAAAAGCAATAGCTTAATAAATTAAGTACTTCCTGGTATGGTTACTGTCCTGGTAATTCCCCAAAAGAATCTGGATTGTGGTGAGGGAACAGATAAAAAAGCTCATTTAGGACCTGCACTTACGAAGGGGGGTAGGCAGCTGTATATCAGGGAGTATCGCTTCTGAGAATAAAGACAGCTGGAGATTGTTAAGGTAATTACACAGGGGAAAGGATAATGTACTGGGAACTCCTCAGAAGAATCTGACTTGTGGTTTGGGGAGAGAGATAAATGCTCATTTATGAACGACATGAACATGCTGCGTACGTAGCTGTTTATCAGTAAATATCTCCACTGAGATTAAGAAAAGCAGTAGCTTAATAAATTAATTACTTCCTGGTATGGTTACTGTACTGGTAACTCCCCAAAAGAATCTGGGATTGTGGTCAGGGAACACAGAAAAAAGCTCATTTAGGACCTGCACTTACGAAGGGGGTAGGCAGCTGTTTATCAGGGAGTAAACCTTCTGAGAATAAAAACAGCTGGAGCTTGTTAAGGTAATTACACAGGGGAAAGGATAATGTACTGGGAACTCCTCAGAAGAATCTGATTTGTGGTGAGGGGAGGAGCGATAAAAGCTCCTTTAGGAACGACATGAACATGCTGCGTAGGTAGCTGTGTCCTCAGTAAATATCTCCACTGAGATTAAGAAAAGCAGTAGCTTAATAAATTAATTACTTCCTGGTATAGTTACTGTACTGATAACTCCCCAGAAGAATCTGGATTGTGGTGAGGGAACAGAGAAAAAAGGTCATTTAGGACCTGCACTTACGAAGGGGGTAGGCAGCTGTATATCAGGGAGTAAACGTTCTGAGAATAAAAACAGCTGGAGCTTGTTAAGGTAATTACACAGGGGAAAGGATAATGTACTGGGAAATCCTCAGAAGAATCTGATTTGTGATGAGGTGAGAGAGATAAAAGCTCATTTAGGAACGACATGAACATGCTGCGTAGGTAGCTGTTTATCAGTAAATATCTCCACTGAGATTAAGAAAAGCAGTAGCTTAATAAATTAAGTACTTCCTGGTATGGTTACTGTACTGGTAACTCCCCAAAAGAATCTGGATTGTGGTGAGGGAACAGAGAAAAAAGCTCATTTAGGACCTGCACTTACGAAGGGGGGTAGGCAGCTGTATATCAGGGAGTAAACCTTCTGAGAATAAAAACAGCTGGGGCTTGTTAATGTAATTACACAGGGGAAAGGATAATGTACTGGGAAATCCTCAGAAGAATCTGATTTGTGATGAGGGGAGAGAGATAAAAGCTCATTTGGAACGACATGAACATGCTGCTTAGGTAGCTGTTTATCAGTAAATATCTCCACTGAGATTAAGAAAATCAATAGCGTAATAAATTAAGTACTTCCTGGTATGGTTACTGTCCTGGTAATTCCCCAAAAGAATCTGGATTGTGGTGAGGGAACAGATAAAAAAGCTCATTTAGGACCTGCACTTACGAAGGGGGTAGGCAGCTGTATATCAGGGAGTATCGCTTCTGAGAATAAAGACAGCTGGAGATTGTTAAGGTAATTACACAGGGGAAAGGATAATGTACTGGGAACTCCTCAGAAGAATCTGACTTGTGGTTTGGGGAGAGAGATAAAAGCTCATTTAAGAACGACATGAACATGCTGCGTACGTAGCTGTTTATCAGTAAATATCTCCACTGAGATAAAGAAAAGCAGTATCTTAATAAATTAAGTACTTCCTGGTATGGATACTGTACTGGTAACTCCCCAAAAGAATCTGGATTGTGGTGAGGGAACAGAGAAAAAAGATCATTTAGGACCTGCACTTACGAAGGGGGTAGGCAGCTGTATATCAGGGAGTAAACCCTCTCAGAATAAAAACAGCTGGAGCTTGTTAAGGTACTTACACAGGGGAAAGGATAATGTACTGGGAACTCCTCAGAAGAATCTGATTTTGTGGTGAGGGGAGAGAGATAAAAGCTCATTTAGGAACGATATGAACATGCTGCGTAGGTAGCTCTTTATCAGTAAATATCTCCACTGAGATTAAGAAAAGCAGTAGCTTAGTAAATTAAGTACTTCCTGGTATGGTTACTGTACTGGTAACTCCCCAAAAGAATCTGGATTGTGGTGAGGGACCAGAGAAAAAAGCTCATTTATGACCTTCACTTACGAAGGGGGTAGGCAGCTGTATATCAGGGAGTATCGCTTCTGAGAATAAAAACAGCTGGAGCTTGTTAAGGTAATTACACAGGGGAAAGGATAATGTACTGGGAACTCCTCAGAAGAATCTGATTTGTGGTGAGGGGAGAGTGATAAAAGCTCATTTAGGAACGACATGAACATGCTGCATAGGTAGCTGTTTACCAGTAAATATCTCCACTGAGATTAAGAAAAGAAGTAGCTTAATAAATTAAGTACTTCCTGGTATGGTTACTGTACTGGTAACTCCCCAAAAGAATCTGGATTTTGGTGAGGGAACAGAGAAAAAAGCTCATTTAGGACCTGCACTTACGAAGGGGGTAGGCAGCTGTATATCAGGGAGTAAACCTTCTGAGAATAAAAACAGCTGGGGCTTGTTAATGTAATTACACAGGGGAAAGGATAA
>NW_025961050.1:0-35878 GCF_023159225.1 Perognathus longimembris pacificus
CAGCTGGAGCTTGTTAATGTAATTACACAGGGGAAAGGATAATGTACTGGGAACTCCTCAGAAGAATCTGATTTGTGGTGAGGGGAGAGAGATAAAAGCTCATTTAGGAACGACATGAACATGGTGCCTAGGTAGCTGTTTATCAGTAAATATCTCCACTGAGATTAAGAAAAGTAGTAGCTTAATAAATTAAGTACTTCCGGGTATGGTTACTGTACTGGTAACTCCACAAAAGAATCTGGATTGTGGTGAGGGAACAGAGAAAAATGCTCATTTAGGACCTGCACTTACGAAGGGGGTAGGCAGCTGTATATCAGGGAGTAAACCTTCTGACAATAAAAACAGCTGGAGCTTGTTAAGGTAATTACACAGGGGAAAGGATAATGTACTGGGAACTCCTCAGAAGAATCTGATTTGTGGTGAGGGGAGAGAGATAAAAGCTGATTTAGGAACGACATGAACATGCTGCGTAGGTAGCTGTTTATCAGTAAATATCTACACTGAGATTAAGAAAAGCAGTAGCTTAATAAATGAAGTACTTCCTGGTATGGTTACTGTACTGGTAACTCCCCAAAAGAATCTGAATTGTGGTGAGGGAACAGAGAAAAAAGCTCATTTAGGACCTGCACTTACGAAGGGGGTAGGGAGCTGTATATCAGGGAGTAAACCTTCTGAGAATAAAAAACAGCTGGAGCTTGTTAAGGTAATTATACAGGGGAAAGGATAATGTACTGGGAACTCCTCAGAAGAATCTGATTTGTGGTGAAGGGAGAGAGATAAAAGCTCATTGAGGAACGTCATGAACATGCTGCGTAGGTAGCTGTTTATCAGTAAATATCTCCACTGAGATTAAGAAAAGCAGTAGCTTAATAAATTAAGTACTTCCTGGTATGGTTACTGTACTGGTAACTCCCCAAAAGAATCGGGATTGTGGTGAGGCAACAGAGAAAAAAGCTCATTTAGGACCTGCACTTACGAAGGGGGTAGGCAGCTGTATATCAGGGAGTAAACCTTCTGAGAATAAAAACAGCTGGAGCTTGTTAAGGTAATTACACAGGGGAAAGGATAATGTACTGGGAACTCCTCAGAAGAATCTGATTTGTGGTGAGGGGGAGAGAGATAAAAGCTCATTTAGGAACGACATGAACATGCTACTTAGGTAGCTGTTTATCAGTAATATCTCACTGAGATTAAGAAAAGCAGTAGGATAAAAAATTAAGTACTTCCTGGTATGGTTACTGTACTGGTAACTCCCCAAAAGAATCTGGATTGTGGTGAGGGAACAGAGAAAAAAGCTCATTTAGGACCTGCACTTACGAAGGGGGTAAGGCAGCTGTATATCAGGGAGTAAACCTTCTGAGAATAAAAACAGCTGGAGCTTGTTAAGGTAATTACACAGGGGAAAGGATAATGTACTGGGAACTCCTCAGAAGAATCTGATTTGTGGTGAGGGGAGAGAGATAAAAGCTCATTTAGGAACGACATGAACATGCTGCGTAGGTAGCTGTTTATCAGTAAATATCTCCACTGAGATAAGAAAAGCAGTAGCTTAATAAATTAAGTACTTCCTGGTATGGTTACTGTACTGGTAACTCCCCAAAAGAATCTGGATTGTGGTGAGGGAACAGAGAAAAAAGCTCATTTAGGACCTGCACTTACGAAGGGGGTAGGCAGCTGTATATCAGGGGAGTAAACCTTCTGAGAATAAAAACAGCTGGAGCTTGTTAAGGTAATTACACAGGGGAAAGGATAATGTACTGGGAACTCCTCAGAAGAATCTGATTTGTGGTGAGGGGAGAGAGATAAAAGCTGATTTAGGAACGACATGAACATGCTGCGTAGGTAGCTGTTTATCAGTAAATATCTACACTGAGATTAAGAAAAGCAGTAGCTTAATAAATGAAGTACTTCCTGGTATGGTTACTGTACTGGTAACTCCCCAAAAGAATCTGAATTGTGGTGAGGGAACAGAGAAAAAAGCTCATTTAGGACCTGCACTTACGAAGGGGGTAGGGAGCTGTATATCAGGGAGTAAACCTTCTGAGAATAAAAACAGCTGGAGCTTGTTAAGGTAATTATACAGGGGAAAGGATAATGTACTGGGAACTCCTCAGAAGAATCTGATTTGTGGTGAAGGGAGAGAGATAAAAGCTCATTGAGGAACGTCATGAACATGCTGCGTAGGTAGCTGTTTATCAGTAAATATCTCCACTGAGATTAAGAAAAGCAGTAGCTTAATAAATTAAGTACTTCCTGGTATGGTTACTGTACTGGTAACTCCCCAAAAGAATCTGGATTGTGGTGAGGGAACAGAGAAAAAAGCTCATTTAGGACCTGCACTTACGAAGGGGGTAGGCAGCTGTATATCAGGGAGTAAACCTTTTGAGAATAAAAACAGCTGGAGCTTGTTAAGGTAATTACACAGGGGAAAGGATAATGTACTGGGAACTCCTCCGAAGAATCTAATTTGTGGTGAGGGGAGAGAGATAAAAGCTCATTAAGGAACGACATGAACATACTGCGTACGTAGCTGTTTATCAGTAAATATCTCCACTGAGATTAAGAAAAGCAGTAGCTTAATGAATTAGGTACTTCCTGGTATGGTTACTGTACTGGTAACTCCCCAAAACAATCTGGATTGTGGTGAGGTAACAGAGAAAAAAGCTCATTTAGGACCTGCACTTACGAAGGGGGTAGGCAGCTGTATATCAGGGAGTAAAGCTTCTGAGAATAAAAACAGCTGGAGCTTGTTAAGGTAATTACACAGGGGAAAGGATAATGTACTGGGAACTCCTCAGAAGAATCTGATTTGTGGTGAGGGGAGAGAGATAAAAGCTCATTTAGGAACGACATGAACATGCTGCTTAGGTAGCTGTTTATCAGTAAATATCTCCACTGAGATTAAGAAAAGCAGTAGCTTAATAAATTAAGTACTTCCTGGTATGGTTACTGTACTGGTAACTCCCCAAAAGAATCTAGATTGTGGTGAGGGAACAGAGAAAAAAGCTCATTTAGGACCTGCACTTACGAAGGGGGTAGGCAGCTGTATATCAGGGAGTAAACCTTCTGAGAATAAAAACAGCTGGAGCTTGTTAAGGTAATTACACAGGGGAAAGGATAATGTACTGGGAATTCCTCAGAAGAATCTGATTTGTGGTGAGGGGAGAGAGATAAAAGCTCATTTAGGAACGACATGAACATGCTGCGTAGGTAGCTGTTTATCAGTAAATATCTCCACTGAGATTAAGAAAAGCAGTAGCTTAATAAATTAAGTACTTCCTGGTATGGTTACTGTACTGGTAACTCCCCAAAAGAATCTGGATTGTGGTGAGGGAACAGAGAAAATAGCTCATTTAGGACCTGCATTTACGAAGGGGGTAGGCAGCTGTATATCAGGGAGTAAACCTTCTGAGAATAAAAACAGCTGGAGCTTGTTAAGGTAATTACACAGGGGAAACGATAATGTACTGGAAACTCCTCAGAAGAATCTGATTGGTGGTGAGGGGAGAGAGATAAAAGCTCATTTAGGAACTACATGAACATGCTGCTTAGGTAGCTGTTTATCAGTAAATATCTCCACTGAGATTAAGAAAAGCAGTAGCTTAATAAATTAAGTACTTCCAGCTATGGTTACTGTACTGGTAACTCCCCAAAAGAATCTGGATTGTGGTGAGGGAACAGAGAAAAAAGCTCACTTAGGACCTGCCCTTACAAAGGGGGTAGGCAGCTGTTTTTCAGGAAGTAAACCTTCTGAGAATAAAAACAGCTGGAGCTTGTTAAGGTAATTACACAGGGGCAATGATAATGTACTGGGAACTCCTCAGAAGAATCTGATTTGTGGTGAGGGGAGAGAGATAAAAGCTCATTTTGAAACGACATGAACATACTGCGTAGGTAGCTGTTTATCAGTAAATATCTCCACTGAGATTAAGAAAAGCAGTAGCTTAATAAATTAAGTACTTCCTGGTATGGTTACTGTACTGGTAACTCCCCAAAAGAATCTGGATTGTGGTGAGGGAACAGAGAAAAAAGCTCATTTAGGACCTGCACTTACGAAGGGGGTAGGCAGCTGTATATCAGGGAGTAAACCTTCTGAGAATAAAAACAGCTGGAGCTTGTTAAGGTAATTACACAGGGGAAACGATAATGTACTGGAAACTCCTCAGAAGAATCTGATTGGTGGTGAGGGGAGAGAGATAAAAGCTCATTTAGGAACGACATGAACATGCTGCGTAGGTAGCTGTTTATCAGTAAATATCTCCACTGAGATTAAGAAAAGCAGTAGCTCAATAAATTAAGTACTTCCTGGTATGATTACTGTACTGGTAACTCCCCAAAAGAATCTGGATTGTGGTGAGGGAACAGAGAAAAAAGCTCATTTAAGACCTGCACTTACGAAGGGGGTAGGCAGCTGTATATTAGGGAGTAAACCTTCTGAGAATAAAAACAGCTGGAGCTTGTTAAGGTAATTACACAGGGGAAAGGATAATGTACTGGGAACTCCTCAGAAGAATCTGATTTGTGCTGAGAGGAGAGAGATAAAAGCTCATTTAGGAACGACATGAACATGCTGCGTACGTATCTGTTTATCAGTAAATATCTCCACTGAGATTAAGAAAAGCAGTAGCTTAGTAAATTAAGTACTTCCTGGTATGGTTACTCTATTGGAAACTCCCGAAAATAATCTGGATTGTGTCGAGGGAACAGAGAAAAAAGCTCATTTCGGACCTGCAGTTACGAAGGGGGTAGGCAGCTGTATATCAGGGAGTAAACCTTCTGAGAATAAAAACAGCTGGAGCTTGTTAAGGTAATTACACAGGGGAAAGGATAATGTACTGGGAACTCCTCAGAAGAATCTGATTTGTGGTGAGGGGAGAGAGATAAAAGCTCATTTAGGAACGACATGGACATGCTGCGTAGGTAGCTGTTCATCAGTAAATATCTCCACTGAGATTAAGAAAAGCAGTAGCTTAATAAATTAAGTACTTCCTGGTATGGTTACTGTACTGGTAACTCCCCAAAAGAATCTGGATTGTGGTGAGGGAACAGAGAAAAAAGCTCATATAGGACCTGCACTTACGAAGGGGGTAGGCAGCTGTATATCAGGGAGTAAACCTTCTGAGAATAAAAACAGCTGGAGCTTGTTAAGGTAATTACACAGGGGAAAGGATAATGTACTGGGAACTCCTCAGAAGAATCTGATTTGTGGTGAGGGGAGAGAGATAAAAGCTCATTTAGGAACGAAATGAACATGCTGAGTAGGTAGATGTTTATCAGTAAATATCTCCACTGAGATTAAGAAAAACAGTAGCTTAATAAATTATGTACTTTCTGGTATGGTGACTGTACTGGTATCTCCCCAAAAGAATCTGGATTGTGGTGAGGGAACAGAGAAAATAGCTCATTTAGGACCTGCACTTACGAAGGGGGTAGGCAGCTGTATATCAGGGAGTAAACCTTCTGAGAATAAAAACAGCTGGAGCTTGTTAAGGTAATTACACAGGAAAAGGATAATGTACTGGGAACTCCTCAGAAGAATCTGATTTGTGGTGAGGGGAGAGAGATAAAAGCTCATTTAGGAACGACATGAACATGCTGCGTAGGTAGCTGTTTATCAGAAAATATCTCCACTGAGTTTAAGAAAAGCAGTAGATTGATAAATTAAGTACTTCCTGGTATGGTTACTGTACTGGTAACTCCCCAAAAGAATCTGGATTGTGGTGAGGGAACAGAGAAAAATGCTCATTTAGGACCTGCACTTACGAAGGGGGTAGGCAGCTGTATATCAGGGAGTAAACCTTCTGAGAATAAAAACAGCTGGAGCTTGTTAAGGTAATTACACAGGGGAAAGGATAATGTACTGGGAACTCCTCAGAAGAATCTGATTTGTGGTGAGGGGAGAGAGATAAAAGCTCATTTAGGAACGACATGAACATGCTGCGTAGGTAGCTGTTTATCAGTAAATATCTACACTGAGATTGAGAAAAGCAGTAGCTTAATAAATGAAGTACTTCCTGGTATGGTTACTGTACTGGTAACTCCCCAAAAGAATCTGAATTGTGGTGAGGGAACAGAGAAAAAAGCTCATTTAGGACCTGCACTTACGAAGGGGGTAGGCAGCTGTATATCAGGGAGTAAACCTTCTGAGAATAAAAACAGCTGGAGCTTGTTAAGGTCATTATACAGGGGAAAGGATAATGTACTGGGAACTCCTCAGAAGAATCTGATTTGTGGTGAAGGGAGAGAGATAAAAGCTCATTTAGGAAGGACATGAACATGCTGCGTAGGTATCTGTTTATCAGTAAATATCTCCACTGAGATTAAGAAAAGCAGTAGCTTAATAAATTAAGTACTTCCTGGTATGGTTACTGTACTGGTAACTCCCCAAAAGAATCTGGATTGTGGTGAGGGAACAGAGAAAAAAGCTCATTTAGGACCTGCACTTACGAAGGGGGTAGGCAGCTGTATATCAGGGAGTAAACCTTCTGAGAATAAAAACAGCTGGAGCTTGTTAAGGTAATTACACAGGGGAAAGGATAATGTACTGGGAACTCCTCAGAAGAATCTGATTTGTGGTGAGGGGAGAGAGATAAAAGCTCATTTAGGAACGACATGAACATGCTGCGTAGGTAGCTGTTTATCAGTAAATATCTCCACTGAGATTAAGAAAAGCAGTAGCTTAATAAATTAAGTACTTCCTGGTATGGTTACTGTACTGGTAACTCCCCAAAAGAATCTGGATTGTGGTGAGGGAACAGAGAAAAAAGCTCATTTAAGACCTGCACTTACGAAGGGGGTAGGCAGCTGTATATTAGGGAGTAAACCTTCTGAGAATAAAAACAGCTGGAGCTTGTTAATGTAATTACACAGGGGAAAGGATAATGTACTGGGAACTTCTCAGAAGAATCTGATTTGTGCTGAGAGGAGAGAGATAAAAGCTCATTTAGGAACGACATGAACATGCTGCGTACGTATCTGTTTATCAGTAAATATCTCCACTGAGATTAAGAAAAGCAGTAGCTTAATAAATTAAGTACTTCCTGGTATGGTTACTCTATTGGTAACTCCCCAAAAGAATCTGGATTGTGGTGAGGGAACAGAGAAAAAAGCTCATTTAGGACCTGCACTTACGAAGGGGTTAGGCAGCTGTATATCAGGGAGTAAACCTTCTGAGAATAAAAACAGCTGGAGCTTGTTAAGGTAATTACACAGGGGAAAGGATAATGTACTGGGAACTCCTCAGAAGAATCTGATTGGTAGTGAGGGGAGAGAGATAAAAGCTCATTTAGGAACGACATGAACATGCTGCGTAGGTAGCTGTTTATCAGTAAATATCTCCACTGAGATTAAGAAAAGCAGTAGCTTAATAAATTAAGTACTTCCTAGTATGGTTACTGTAATGGTAACTCCCTAAAGAATCTGGATTGTGGTGAGGGAACAGAGAAAAAAGCAAATTTAGGACCTGCACTTACGAAGGGGGTAGGCAGCTGTATATCAGGGAGTAAAGCTTCTGAGAATAAAAACAGCTGGAGCTTGTTAAGGTAATTACACAGGGGAAAGGATAATGTACTGGGAACTCCTCAGAAGAATCTGATTTGTGGTGAGGGGAGAGAGATAAAAGCTCATTTAGGAACGACATGAACATGCTGAGAAGGTAGATGTTTATCAGTAAATATCTCCACTGAGATTAAGAAAAACAGTAGCTTAATAAATTATGTACTTTCTGGTATGGTTAGTGTACTGGTAACTCCCCAAAAGAATCTGGATTGTGGTGAGGGAACAGAGAAAAAAGCTCATTTAGGACCTGCACTTACGAAGGGGGTAGGCAGCTGTATATCAGGGAGTAAAGCTTCTGAGAATAAAAACAGCTGGAGCTTGTTAAGGTAATTACACAGGGGAAAGGATAATGTACTGGGAACTCCTCAGAAGAATCTGATTTGTGGTGAGGGGAGAGAGATAAAAGCTCATTTAGGAACGACATGAACATGCTGCGTAGGTAGCTGTTTATCAGTAAATATCTCCACTGAGATTAAGAAAAGCAGTAGCTTAATAAATTAAGTACTTCCTGGTATTGTTACTGTACTGGTAAATCCCCAAAAAAATCTGGATTGTGGTGAGGGAACAGAGAAAAAAGCTCATATAGGACCTGCACTTAGGAAGGGGGTAGTCAGCTGTATATCAGGGAGTAAACCCTCTGAGAATAAAAACAGCTGGAGCTTGTTAAGGTAATTACAAAGGGAAAAGGATAATGTACTGGGAACTCCTCAGAAGAATCTGATTTGTGGTGAGGGGAGAGAGATAAAAGCTCATTTAGGAACGACATGAACATGCTGCATAGGTAGCTGTTTATCAGTAAATATCTCCACTGAGATTAAGAAAAGCAGTAGCTTAATAAATTAAGTACTTCCTGGTATAGTGACTGTACTGGTAACTCCCCAAAAGAATCTGGATTGTGCTGAGGGAACACAGAAAAAAGCTCATTTAGGACCTGCACTTACGAAGGGGCTAGGCAGCTGTATATCAGGGAGTAAACCTTCTGAGAATAAAAACAGCTGGAGCTTGTTAAGGTAATTACACAGGGGAAAGGATAATGTACTGGGAACTCCTCAGAAGAATCTGATTTGTGGTGAGGGGAGAGAGATAAAAGCTCAATTAGGCACGACATCAACATGCTGCGTAGGTAGCTGTTTATCAGTAAATATCTCCACTGAGATTAAGAAAAGCAGTAGCTTAATAAATTAAGTACTTCCTGGTATGGTTACTGTACTGTTAATTCCCCAATAGAATCTGGATTGTGTTGAGGGAACAGAGAAAAAAGCTCATTTAGGACCTGCACTTACGAAGGGGTTAGGCAGCTGTATTTCAGGGCGTAAAGCTTCTGAGAATAAAAACAGCTGGAGCATTTTAAGGTAATTACACAGGGGAATGGATAATGTACTGGGAACTCCTCAGAAGAATCTGATTTTTGGTGAGGGGAGAGAGATAAAAGCACATTTAGGAACTACATGAACATGCTGCCTATGTAGGTGTTTATCAGTAAATATCTCCACTGAGATTAAGAAAAGCAGTAGCTTAATAAATTAAGTACTTCCTGGTATGGTTACTGTAGTGGTAACTCCCCAAAAGAATCTGGATTGTGGTGAGGGAACAGATAGAAAAGCTCATTTAGGACCAGCAATTACGAAGGGGATAGGCAGCTGTATATCAGGGAGTAAACTCTCTGAGAATAAAAACAGCTGGAGCTTGTTAAGGTAATTACACAGGGGAAAGGATAATGTACTGGGAACTCCTCAGAAGAATCTGAGTTGTGGTGAGGGGAGAGAGATAAAAGCTCATTTAGGAACGACATGAACATGCTGCGTAGGTAGCTGTTTATCAGTAAATATCTCCACTGAGATTAAGAAAAGCAGTAGCTTAATAAATTAAGTACTTCCTGGTATGGTGACTGTACTGGTAACTCCCCAAAAGAATCTGGATTGTGGTGAGGGAACAGAGAAAATAGCTCATTTAGGACCTGCACTTACGAAGGGGGTAGGCAGCTGTATATCAGGGAGTAAACCTTCTGAGAATAAAAACAGCTGGAGCTTGTTAAGGAAATTACACAGGGGAAAGGATAATGCACTGGGAACTCCTCAGAAGAATCTGATTTGTCGTGAGGGGAGAGAGAAAAAAGCTCATTTAGGAACGACATGAACATGCTGCGTAGGTAGCTGTTTATCAGTAAATATCTCCACTGAGATTAAGAAAAGCAGTAGCTTAATGAATTAAGTACTTCCTGGTATGGTTACTGTACTGGTAACTCCCCAAAAGAATCTGGATTGTGGTGAGGGAACAGAGAAAAAAGCTCATTTAGGACCTGCAAATACGAAGGGGCTAGGCAGCTGTATATCAGGGAGTAAAGCTTCTGAGAATTAAAACAGCTGGAGCTTGTTAAGGTAATTACACAGGGGAAAGGATAATGTACTGGGAACTCCTCAGAAGAATCTGATTTGTGGTGAGGGGAGAGAGATAAAAGCTCATTTAGGCACGACATCAACATGCTCCGTAGGTAGCTGTTTATCAGTAAATATCTCAACTGAGATTAAGAAAACCAGTAGCTTAATAAATGAAGTACTTCCTGGTATGGTTACTGTACTGGTAACTTCCCAAAAGTATCTGTATTGTGGTGAGGGAAGAGAGAAAAAAGCTCATTTAGGACTTGCACATACGAAGGGGGTAGGCAGCTGTATATCAGGGAGTAAACCTTCTGAGAATAAAAACAGCTGGAGCTTGTTAAGGTATTTACACAGGGGAAAGCATAGTGTACTGGGAACTCCTCAGAAGAATCTGATTTGTGGTGAGAGGAGAGAGATAAAAGCTCATTTAGGAACGACATGAACATGCTGAGAAGGTAGATGTTTATCAGTAAATATCTCCACTGAGATTAAGAAAAACAGTAGCTTAATAAATTATGTACTTTCTGGTATGGTGACTGTACTGGTAACTCCCCAAAAGAATCTGGATTGTGGTGAGGGAACAGAGAAAAAAGCTCATTTAGGACCTGCACTTACGAAGGGGGTAGGCAGCTGTATATCAGGGAGTAAAGCTTCTGAGAATAAAAACAGCTGGAGCTTGTTAAGGTAATTACACAGGGGAAAGGATAATGTACTGGGAACTCCTCAGAAGAATCTGATTTGTGGTGAGGGGAGAGAGATAAAAGCTTATTTAGGAACGACATGAACATGCTGCGTAGGTAGCTGTTTATCAGTAATATCTCCACTGAGATTAAGCAAAGCAGTAGCTTAATAAATTTAGTACTTCCTGGTATGGTTACTGTACTGGTAACTCCCCAAAAGAATCTGGATTGTGGTGAGGGAACAGAGAAAAAAGCTCATTTAGGACCTGCACTTACGAAGGGGGTAGGCAGCTGTATATCAGGGAGTAAAGCTTCTGAGAATAAAAACAGCTGGAGCTTTTTAAGGTAATTACACAGGGGAAAGGATAATGTACTGGGAACTCCTCAGAAGAATCTGATTTTTGGTGAGGGGAGAGAGATAAAAGCACATTTAGGAACTACATGAACATGCTGCTTATGTAGCTGTTTATCAGTAAATATCTCCACTGAGATTAAGAAAAGCAGTAGCTTAATAAATTAAGTACTTCCTGGTATGGTTACTGTACTGTTAATTCCCCAATAGAATCTGGATTGTGTTGAGGGAACAGAGAAAAAAGCTCATTTAGGACCTGCACTTACGAAGGGGTTAGGCAGCTGTATTTCAGGGCGTAAAGCTTCTGAGAATAAAAACAGCTGGAGCATTTTAAGGTAATTACACAGGGGAATGGATAATGTACTGGGAACTCCTCAGAAGAATCTGATTTTTGGTGAGGGGAGAGAGATAAAAGCACATTTAGGAACTACATGAACATGCTGCCTATGTAGGTGTTTATCAGTAAATATCTCCACTGAGATTAAGAAAAGCAGTAGCTTAATAAAATAAGTACTTCCTGGTATGGTTACTGTACTGGTAACTCCCCAAAAGAATCTGGATTGTGGTGAGGGAACAGATAGAAAAGCTCATTTAGGACCTGCAATTACGAAAGGGATAGGCACCTGTATATCAGGGAGTAAACTCTCTGAGAATAAAAACAGCTGGAGCTTGTTAAGGTAATTACACAGGGGAAAGGATAATGTACTGGGAACTCCTCAGAAGAATCTGAGTTGTGGTGAGGGGAGAGAGATAAAAGCTCATTTAGGAACGACATGAACATGCTGCGTAGGTAGCTGTTTATCAGTAAATAACTCCACTGAGATTAAGAAAAGCAGTAGCTTAATAAATTAAGTACTTCCTGGTATGGTTACTGTACTGGTAACTCCCCAAAAGAATCTGGATTGTGGTGAGGGAACAGAGAAAAAAGCTCATTTAGGACCTGCACTGACCAAGGGGGTAGGCAGCTGTATATCAGGGAGTAAACCTTCTGAGAATAAAAACAGCTGGAGCTTGTTAACGTAATTACACAGGGGAAAGGATAATGTACTGGGAACTCCTCAGAAGAATCTGATTCGTGGTGAGGGGAGAGAGATAAAAGCTCATTTAGGAACGACATGAACATGCTGCGTACGTAGCTGTTTATCAGTAAATATCTCCACTGAGATGAAGAAAAGCAGTAGCTTAATAAATTAAGTAATTCCTGGTATGGTAACTGTACTGGTAACTCCCCAAAAGAATCTGGATTGTGGTGAGGGAACAGAGAAAAACGCTCATTTAGGACCTGCACTTATGCAGGGTGTAGGCAGCTGTATATCAGGGAGTAAACCTTCTGAGAATAAAAACAGCTGGATCATGTTAAGGTAATTACACAGGGGAAAGGAAAATGTACTGGGAACTCCTCAGAAGAATCTGATTGGTGGTGAGGGGAGAGAGATAAAAGCTCATTTTGGAACGACATGAACATGCTGCGTAGGTAGCTGTTTATCAGTAAATATCTCCACTGAGATTAAGAAAAGCAGTAGCTGAATAAATTAAGAACTTCCTGGTATGGTTACTGTACTGGTAACTCCCCAAAAGAATCTGGATTGTGGTGAGGGAACAGAGAAAAAAGCTCATTTAGTACCTGCACTGACGAAGGGGGTAGGCAGCTGTATATCAGGGAGTAAACCTTCTGAGAATAAAAACAGCTGGAGCTGGTTAAGGTAATTCCACAGGGTTAATTATAAAGTACTGGGAACGATTCAGAAGAATCTGATTTGTGTTGAGGGGAGAGAGATAAAAGCTCATTTAGGAACGACATGAACATGCTGCGTAGGTAGCTGTTTATCAGTAAATATCTCCACTGAGATTAAGAAAAGCAGTAGCTTAATAAATTAAGTACTTCCTGGTATGGTTACTGTACCGGTAACTCCACAAAAGAATCTGGATTGTGGTGAGGGAACAGAGAAAAAAGCTCATTTAGGACCTGCACTTACGAAGGGGTTAGGCAGCTGTATATCAGGGAGTAAACCTTCTGAGAATAAAAACAGCTGGAGTTTGTTAAGGTAATTATACAGGGGAAAGGATAATGTACTGGGAACTTCTCAGAAGAATCCGATTTGGGGAGAGGGGAGAGAGATAAAAGCTCATTTAGGAAGGACATAAACATGCTGCGTAGGTAGCTGTTTATCAGTAAATATCTCCACTGAGATTAAGAAAAGCAGTAGCTTAATAAATTAAGTACTTTCTGGTATGGTTACTGTACTGGTAACTCCCCAAAAGAATCTGGATTGTGGTGAGGGAACAGAGAAAAAAGCTCATTTAGGATTTGCATTTAAGAAAGGGGTAGGCAGCAGTATATCAGGGAGTAAAACTTCTGAGAATAAAAACAGCTGGAGCTTGTTAAGGTAATTACACAGGGGAAAGGATAATGTACTGGGAACTCCTCAGAAGAATCTGATTTGTGGTGAGGGGAGAGAGATAAAAGCTCATTTAGGAACGACATGAACATGCTGCGTAGGTAGCTGTTTATCAGTAAATATCTCCACTGAGATTAAGAATAGCAGTAGCTTAATAAATTAAGTACTTCCTGGTATTGTTACTGTACTGGTAACTCCCCAAAGAATCTGGATTGTGGTGAGTTAACAGAGAAAAAAGCTCATTTAGGACCTGCACTTTCGAAGGGGGTAGGCAGCTGTATATCAGGGAGTAAACCTTCTGAGAATAAAAACAGCTGGAGCTTGTTAAGGTAATTACACAGGGGAAAGGATAATAGACTGGGAACTCCTCAGAAGAATCAGATTTGTTGTGAGGGGAGAGAGATAAAAGCTCATTTAGGAACGACATGAACATGCTGCGTAGGTAGCTGTTTATCAGTAAATAACTCCACTGAGATTAAGAAAAGCAGTAGCTTAATAAATTAAGTACTTCCTGGTATGGTTATTGTACTGGTAACTCCGCAAAAGAATCTGGATTGTGGTGAGGGAACAGAGAAAAAAGCTCATTTAGGACCTGCACTGACGAAGGGGGTAGGCAGCTGTATATCAGGGAGTAAACCTTCTGAGAATAAAAACAGCTGGAGCTTGTTAACGTAATTACACAAGGGAAAGGATAATGTACTGGGAACTCCTCAGAAGAATCTGATTCGTGGTGAGGGGAGAGAGATAAAAGCTCATTTAGGAACGACATGAACATGATGCGTACGTAGCTGTTTATCAGTAAATATCTCCACTGAGATGAAGAAAAGCAGTAGCTTAATAAATGAAGTACTTCCTGGTAGGGTAACTGTACTGGTAACTCCCCAAAAGAATCTGGATTGTGGTGAGGGAACAGAGAAAAACGCACATTTAGGACCTGCACTTATGCAGGGTGTAGGCAGCTGTATATCAGGGAGTAAACCTTCTGAGAATAAAAACAGGTGGAGCTTGTTAAGGTAATTACACAGGGGAAAGGATAATGTACTGGGAACTCCTCATAAGAATCTACTTTGTGGTGAGGGGAGAGAGATAAAAGCTCATTTAGGAACGACATGAACATGCTGCGTAGGTAGCTGTTTATCAGTAAATATCTCCACTGAGATTAAGAACAGCAGTAGCTTAATAAATTAAGTACTTCCTGGTATGGTTACTGTACTGGTAACTCCCCAAAAGAAGCTGGATTGTGGTGAGGTAAGAGAGAAAAAAGCTCATTTATGACCGGCACTTACGAAGGGGGTAGGCAGCTGTATATCTGGGAGTAAACCTTCTGAGAATAAAAACAGCTGGAGCTTGTTAAGGTAATTATACAGGGGAAATTATAAACGACTGGGAACTCCTCAGAAGAATCTGATTTGTGGTGAGGGGAGAGAGATAAAAGCTCATTTAGGAACTACATGAACATGCTGCGTAGGTAGCTGTTTATCAGTAAATATCTCCACTGAGATTAAGAACAGCAGTAGCTTAATAAATTAAGTACTTCCTGGTATGGTTACTCTACTGGTAACTCCCCAAAAGAATCTGGATTGTGGTGAGGGAACAGAGAAAAAAGCTCATTTAGGACCTGCACTTACGAAGGGGGTAGGCCGCTGTATATCAGGGAGTAAACCTTCTGAGAATAAAAACAGCTGGAGCTTGTTAAGGTAATTACACAGGGCAAAGGATAATGTACTGGGAACTCCTCAGAAGAATCTGATTTGTGGTGAGGGGAGAGAGATAAAAGCTCATTTAGGAACGACATGAACATGCTGCGTAGGTAGCTGTTTATCAGTAAATATCTCCACTGAGATTAAGAACAGCAGTAGCTTAATAAATTAAGTACTTCCTGGTATGGTTACTGTACTGGTAACTCCCCAAAAGAATCTGGATTGTGGTGAGGGAACAGAGAAAAAAAGCTCATTTAGGAACTGCACTGACGAAGGGGGTAGGCAGCGGTATATCAAGGAGTAAAACTTCTGATAATAAAAACAGCTGGAGCTTGTTAAGGTAAATACACAGGGGAAAGGATAATGTACTGGGAACTCCTCAGAAGAATCTGATTTGTATTGAGGGGAGAGAGATAAAAGCTGATTTAGGAACGACATGAACATGCTGCGTAGGTAGCTGTTTATCAGTAAATATCTCCACTGAGATTAAGAAAAGCAGTAGCTTAATAAATTAAGGACTTCCTGGTATGGTTACTGTAATGGTAACTCCCCAAAAGAATCTGGATTGTGGTGAGGGAACAGAGAAAAAAGCTCATTTAAGACCTGCACTTACGAAGGGGGTAGGCAGCTGTATATCAGGGAGTAAACCTTCTGAGAATAAAAACAGCTGGAGCTTGTTAAGGTAATTACACAGGGGAAATTATAAAGTACTGGGAACTCCTCAGAAGAGTCTGATTTGTGGTGAGGGGAGAGAGATAAAAGCTCATTTAGGAACGACATGAACATGCTGCGTAGGTAGCTGTTTATCAGTAAATATCTCCACTGAGATTAAGAAAAGCATTAGCTTAATAAATTCAGTACTTCCTGGTATTGTTACTGTACTGGTAACTCCCCAAAAGAATCTGGATTGTGGTGAGGGAACAGAGAAAAAAGCTCATTTAGGACCTGCACTTACAAAGGGGGTAGGCAGCTGTATATCAGGGAGTAAACCTTCTGAGAATAAAAACAGCTGGAGCTTGTTAAGGTAATTATACAGGGGAAATTATAAACGACTGGGAACTCCTCAGAAGAATCTGATTTGTGGTGAGGGGAGAGAGATAAAAGCTCATTTAGGAACGACATGAACATGCTGCGTAGGTAGCTGTTTATCAGTAAATATCTCCACTGAGATTAAGAAAAGCAGTAGTTTAATAAATTAAGTAATTCCTGGTATGGTTACTGTAATGGTAACTCCCCAAAAGAATCTGGATTGTGGTGAGGGAACAGAGAAAAAAGCTCATTTAAGACCTGCACTTACGGAGGGGGTAGGCAGCTGTATATCAGGGAGTAAACCTTCTGAGAATAAAAACAGCTGGAGCTTGTTAAGGTAATTACACAGGGGAAAGGTTAAAGTACTGGGAACTCCTCAGAAGAATCTGATTTGTGGTGAGGGGAGAGAGATAAAAGCTCATTTAGGAACGACATGAACATGCTGCGTAGGTAGCTGTTTATCAGTAAATATCTCCACTGAGATTAAGAAAAGCAGTAGTTTAATAAATTAAGTACTTCCTGGTATGGTTACTGTAATGGAAACTCCCCAAAAGAATCTGGATTGTGGTGAGGAATCAGAGAAAAAAGCTCATTTAAGACCTGCACTTACGAAGGGGGTAGGCAGCTGTATATCAGGGAGTAAACCTTCTGAGAATAAAAACAGCTGGAGCTTGTTAAGGTAATTACACAGGGGAAATTATAAAGTACTGGGAACTCCTCAGAAGAGTCTGATTTGGGGTGAGGGGAGAGAGATAAAAGCTCATTTAGGAACGACATGAACATGCTGCGTAGGTAGCTGTTTATCAGTAAATATCTCCACTGAGATTAAGAACAGCAGTAGCTTAATAAATTAAGTACTTCCTGGTATGGTTACTGTACTGGTAACTCCCCAAAAGAATCTGGATTGTGGTGAGGGAACAGAGAAAAAAGCTCATTTAGGACCTGCACTTAGGAAGGGGGTAGGCAGCTGTATATCAGGGAGTAAACCTTCTGAGAATAAAAACAGCTGGAGCTTGTTAAGGTAATTACACAGGGGAAAGGATATTGTACTGGGAACTCCTCAGAAGAATCTGATTTGTGGTGAGGGGAGAGAGATAAAAGCTCATTTAGGAACGACATGAACATGCTTCGTAGGTAGCTGTTTATCAGTAAATATCTCCACTGAGATTAAGAAAAGCAGTAGCTTAATAAATTAAGTACTTCCTGGTATGGTTACTGTACTGGTAACTCCCCAAAAGAATCTGGATTGTGGTGAGGGAACAGAGAAAAAAGCTCATTTAGGACCTGCACTTACGAAGGGGGTAGGCAGCTGTATATCAGGGAGTAAACCTTCTGACAATAAAAACAGCTGGAGCTTGTTAAGGTAATTACACAGGGGAAAGGATAATGTACTGGGAACAATTCAGAAGAAACTGATTTGTGGTGAGGGGAGAGAGATAGAAGCTCATTTAGGAACGACATGAATATGCTGCGTAGGTAGCTGTTTATCAGTAAATATCTCCACTGAGATTAAGAAAAGCAGTAGCTTAATAAATTAAGTACTTCCTGGAATGGTTACTGTACTGGTAACTCCCCAAAAGAATCTGGATTGTGGTGAGGGAACAGAGAAAAAATCTCATTTAGGACCTGCACTTTCGAAGGGGGTAGGCAGCTGTATATCAGGGAGTAAACCTTCTGAGAATAAAAACAGCTGGAGCTTGTTAAGGTAATTACACAGGGGAAAGGATAATGTACTGGGAACTCCTCAGAAGAATCTGATTTGTGGTGAGGGGAAAGAGATAAAAGCTCATTTAGGAACGACATGAACATGCTGCGTAGGTAGCTGTTTATCAGTAAATATCTATACTGAGATTAAGAAAAGCAGTAGCTTAATAAATTAAGTACTTCCTGGTATGGTTACTGTACTGGTAACTCCCCAAAAGAATCTGGATTGTGGTGAGGGAACAGAGAAAAAAGCTCATTTAGGACCTGCTATTACGAAGGGGGTAGGCAGCTGTATATCAGGGAGTAAACCTTCTGAGAATAAAAACAGCTGGAGCTTGTTAAGGTAATTACACAGGGGAAAGGATCGTGTACTGGGAACTCCTCAGAAGAATCTGATTTGTGGTGAGGGGTGAGAGATAACAGCTCATTTAGAAACGACATGAACATGCTGCATAGGTAGCTGTTTATCAGTAAATATCTCCACTGAGATTAAGAAAAGCAGTAGCTTAATAAATTAAGTACTTCCTGGTATGGATACTGTACTGGTAACTCCCCAAAAGAATCTGGATTGTGGTGAGGGAACAGAGAAAAAAGCTCATTTAGGACCTGCATTTACGAAGGGGGTAGGCAGCTGTATATCAGGGAGTAAACCTTCTGAGAATAAAGACAGCTGGAGCTTGTTAAGGTAATTACACAGGGGAAAGGATAATGTACTGGGAACAATTAGGAAGAATCTGATTTGTGGTGAGGGGAGAGAGATAAAATCTCATTTAGGAACGACATGAACATACTGCGTACGTAGCTGTTTATCAGTAAATATCTCCACTGAGATTAAGAAAAGCAGTAGCTTAATAAATTAAGTACTTCCTGGTATGGTTACTGTACTGGTAACTCCCCAAAAGAATCTGATTGTGGTGAGGGAACAGAGAAAAAAGCTCATTTAGGTCCTGCACTTTCAAGGGGGTAGGCATCTGTATATCAGGGAGTAAACCTTCTGAGAATAAAAACAGCTGGAGCTTGTTACGGTAATTACACAGGGGAAAGGATAATGTACTGGGAACTCCTGAGAAGAATCTGATTTCTGGTGAGGGGAGAGAGATTAAAGCTCATTTAGGAATGACATGAACATGCTGCGTAGGTAGCTGTTTGTCAGTAAATATCTCCACTGAGATTAAGAAAAGCAGTAGCTTAATAAATTAAGTACTTCCTGGTATGGTTACTGTACTGGTCACTCCAAAAAAGAATCTGGATTGTGGTGAGGGAACAGAGAAAAAAGCTCATTTAGGACCTGCACTTACGAAGGGGGTAGGCAGCTGTATATCAGGGAGTAAACCTTCTGAGAATAAAAACAGCTGGAGCTTGTTAAGGTAATTATACAGGGGAAAGGATAATGTACTGGGAACTTCTCAGAAGAATCTGATTTGGGGAGAGGGGAGAGAGATAAAAGCTCATTTAGGAAGGACATAAACATGCTGCGTAGGTAGCTGTTTATCAGTAAATATCTCCACTGAGATTAAGAAAAGCAGTAGCTTAATAAATTAAGTACTTTCTGGTATGGTTACTGTACTGGTAACTCCCCAAAAGAATCTGGATTGTGGTGAGGGAACAGAGAAAAAAGCTTATTTAGGATTTGCATTTAAGAAAGGGGTAGGCAGCAGTATATCAGGGAGTAAAACTTCTGAGAATAAAAACAGCTGGAGCTTGTTAAGGTAATTACACAGGGGAAAGGATAATGTACTGGGAACTCCTCAGAAGAATCTGATTTGTGGTGAGGGGAGAGAGATAAAAGCTCATTTAGGAACGACATGAACATGCTGCGTAGGTAGCTGTTTATCAGTAAATATCTCCACTGAGATTAAGAATAGCAGTAGCTTAATAAATTAAGTACTTCCTGGTATTGTTACTGTACTGGTAACTCCCCAAAGAATCTGGATTGTGGTGAGTTAACAGAGAAAAAAGCTCATTTAGGACCTGCACTTTCGAAGGGGGTAGGCAGCTGTATATCAGGGAGTAAACCTTCTGAGAATAAAAACAGCTGGAGCTTGTTAAGGTAATTACACAGGGGAAAGGATAATAGACTGGGAACTCCTCAGAAGAATCAGATTTGTTGTGAGGGGAGAGAGATAAAAGCTCATTTAGGAACGACATGAACATGCTGCGTAGGTAGCTGTTTATCAGTAAATATCTCCTCTGAGATTAAGAAAAGCAGTAGCTTAATAAATTAAGTACTTCCTGGTATGTTTACTGTACTGGTAACTCCCCAAAAGAATCTGGATTGTGGTGAGGGAACAGAGAAAAAAGCTCATTTAGGACCTGCACTTACGAAGGGGGTAGGCAGCTGTATATCAGGGAGTAAACCTTCTGAGAATAAAGACAGCTGGAGCTTGTTAAGGTAATTACACAGGGGAAAGGATAATGTACTGGGAACAATTAGGAAGAATCTGATTTGTGGTGAGGGGAGAGAGATAAAATCTCATTTAGGAACGACATGAACATGCTGCGTACGTAGCTGTTTATCAGTAAATAACTCCACTGAGATTAAGAAAAGCAGTAGCTTAATAAATTAAGTACTTCCTGGTATGGTTACTGTACTGGTAACTCCGCAAAAGAATCTGCATTGTGGTGAGGGAACAGAGAAAAAAGCTCATTTAGGACCTGCACTGACGAAGGGGGTAGGCAGCTGTATATCAGGGAGTAAACCTTCTGAGAATAAAAACAGCTGGAGCTTGTTAACGTAAATACACAGGGGAAAGGATAATGTACTGGGAACTCCTCAGAAGAATCTGATTCGTGGTGAGGGGAGAGAGATAAAAGCTCATTTAGGAACGACATGAACATGATGCGTACGTAGCTGTTTATCAGTAAATAACTCCACTGAGATTAAGAAAAGCAGTAGCTTAATAAATTAAGTACTTCCTGGTATGGTTACTGTACTGGTAACTCCGCAAAAGAATCTGCATTGTGGTGAGGGAACAGAGAAAAAAGCTCATTTAGGACCTGCACTGACGAAGGGGGTAGGCAGCTGTATATCAGGGAGTAAACCTTCTGAGAATAAAAACAGCTGGAGCTTGTTAACGTAATTACACAGGGGAAAGGATAATGTACTGGGAACTCCTCAGAAGAATCTGATTCGTGGTGAGGGGAGAGAGATAAAAGCTCATTTAGGAACGACATGAACATGATGCGTACGTAGCTGTTTATCAGTAAATATCTCCACTGAGATGAAGAAAAGCAGTAGCTTAATAAATGAAGTACTTCCTGGTATGGTAACTGTACTGGTAACTCCCCAAAAGAATCTGGATTGTGGTGAGGGAACAGAGAAAAACGCACATTTAGGACCTGCACTTATGCAGGGTGTAGGCAGCTGTATATCAGGGAGTAAACCTTCTGAGAATAAAAACAGCTGGAGCATGTTAAGGTAATTACACAGGGGAAAGGATAATGTACTGGGAACTCCTCAGAAGAATCTGATTGGTGGTGAGGGGAGAGAGATAAAAGCTCATTTTCGAACGACATGAACATGCTGCCTAGGTAGCTGTTTATCAGTAAATATCTCCACTGAGATTAAGAAAAGCAGTAGCTTAATAAATTAAGAACTTCCTGGTATGGTTACTGTACTGGTAACTCCCCAAAAGAATCTGGATTGTGGTGAGGGAACAGAGAAAAAAGCTCATTTAGTACCTGCACTGACGAAGGGGGTAGGCAGCTGTATATCAGGGAGTAAACCTTCTGAGAATAAAAACAGGTGGAGCTTGTTAAGGTAATTACACAGGGGAAAGGATAATGTACTGGGAACTCCTCATAAGAATCTACTTTGTGGTGACGGGAGAGAGATAAAAGCTCATTTAGGAACGACATGAACATGCTGCGTAGGTAGCTGTTTATCAGTAAATATCTCCACTGAGATTAAGAACAGCAGTAGCTTAATAAATTAAGTACTTCCTGGTATGGTTACTGTACTGGTAACTCCCCAAAAGAAGCTGGATTGTGGTGAGGTAAGAGAGAAAAAAGCTCATTTATGACCGGCACTTACGAAGGGGGTAGGCAGCTGTATATCTGGGAGTAAACCTTCTGAGAATAAAAACAGCTGGAGCTTGTTAAGGTAATTATACAGGGGAAATTATAAACGACTGGGAACTCCTCAGAAGAATCTGATTTGTGGTGAGGGGAGAGAGATAAAAGCTCATTTAGGAACTACATGAACATGCTGCGTAGGTAGCTGTTTATCAGTAAATATCTCCACTGAGATTAAGAACAACAGTAGCTTAATAAATTAAGTACTTCCTGGTATGGTTACTCTACTGGTAACTCCCCAAAAGAATCTGGATTGTGGTGAGGGAACAGAGAAAAAAGCTCATTTAGGACCTGCACTTATGAAGGGGGTAGGCCGCTGTATATCAGGGAGTAAACCTTCTGAGAATAAAAACAGCTGGAGCTTGTTAAGGTAATTACACAGGGCAAAGGATAATGTACTGGGAACTCCTCAGAAGAATCTGATTTGTGGTGAGGGGAGAGAGATAAAAGCTCATTTAGGAACGACATGAACATGCTGCGTAGGTAGCTGTTTATCAGTAAATATCTCCACTGAGATTAAGAACAGCAGTAGCTTAATAAATTAAGTACTTCCTGGTATGGTTACTGTACTGGTAACTCCCCAAAAGAATCTGGATTGTGGTGAGGGAACAGAGAAAAAAAGCTCATTTAGGAACTGCACTGACGAAGGGGGTAGGCAGCAGTATATCAAGGAGTAAAACTTCTGATAATAAAAACAGCTGGAGCTTGTTAAGGTAAATACACAGGGGAAAGGATAATGTACTGGGAACTCCTCAGAAGAATCTGATTTGTATTGAGGGGAGAGAGATAAAAGCTCATTTAGGAACGACATGAACATGCTGCGTAGGTAGCTGTTTATCAGTAAATATCTCCACTGAGATTAAGAAAAGCAGTAGCTTAATAAATTAAGGACTTCCTGGTATGGTTACTGTAATGGTAACTCCCCAAAAGAATCTGGATTGTGGTGAGGGAACAGAGAAAAAAGCTCATTTAGGACCTGCACTTACGAAGGGGGTAGGCAGCTGTATATCAGGGAGTAAACCTTCTGACAATAAAAACAGCTGGAGCTTGTTAAGGTAATTACACAGGGGAAAGGATAATGTACTGGGAACAATTCAGAAGAATCTGATTTGTGGTGAGGGGAGAGAGATAGAAGCTCATTTAGGAACGACATGAATATGCTGCGTAGGTAGCTGTTTATCAGTAAATATCTCCACTGAGATTAAGAAAAGCAGTAGCTTAATAAATTAAGTACTTCCTGGAATGGTTACTGTACTGGTAACTCCCCAAAAGAATCTGGATTGTGGTTTGGGAATAGAGAAAAAAGCTCATTTAGGACATTCACTTATAAAGGAGGTAGGCAGCTGTATATCAGGGAGTACACCTTCTGAGAATAAAAACAGCTGGAGCATGTAAAGGTAATTACACAGGGGAAGGATAATGTACTAGGTACTACTCAGAAGAATCTGATTTGTGATGAGGGGAGAGAGATAATAGCTCATTTAGGAACGACATGAACATGCTGCATAGGTAGCTGTTTATCAGTAAATATCTCCACTGAGATTAAGAAAAGCAGTAGCTTAATAAATTATGTACTTCCTGGTATGGTTACTGTACTGGTAACTCCCCAAAAGAATCTGGATTGTGGTGAGGGAACAGAGAAAAAAGCTCATTTAGGACCTGCACTTACGAAGGGGGTAGGCAGCTGTATATCAGGGAGAAAACCTTCTGAGAATAAAAACAGCTGCAGCTTGTTATGGTAATTACACAGGGGAAAGGATAATGTACTGGGAACTCCTCAGAAGAATATGATTTGTGGTGAGGGGAGAGAGATAAAAGCTCATTTAGGAGCGACATGAACATGCTGTGTAGGTAGCTGTTTATCAGTAAATATCTCCACTGAGATTAAGAAAAGCAGTAGCTTAATAAATTAAGTACTTCCTGGTATTGATACTGTACTGGAAACTCCCCAAAAGAATCTGGATTGTGGTGAGGGAACAGAGAAAATATCTCATTTAGGACCTGCACTTACGAAGGGGGTAGGCAGCTGTATATCAGGGAGTAAACCTTCTGAGAATAAAAACAGCTGGAGCTTGTTAAGGTAATTACACAGGGGAAAGGATAATGTACTGGGAACTCCTCAGAAGAATCTGATTTGTGGTGAGGGGAGAGAGATAAAAGCTCATTTAGGAACAACATGAACATGCTGCATAGGTAGCTGTTTATCAGTAAATATCTCCACTGAGATTAAGAAAAGCAGTAGCTTAATAAATTAAGTACTTCCTGGTATGGTTACTGTACTGGTAACTCCCTAAAAGAATCTGGATTGTGGTTTGGGAACAGAGAAAAAAGCTCATTTAGGACCTTCACTTATGAAGGGGGTAGGCAGCTGTATATCAGGGAGTACACCTTCTGAGAATAAAAACAGTTGGAGCATGTAAAGGTAATTACACAGTGGAAAGGATAATGTACAAGGTACTACTCAGAAGAATCTGATTTGTGGTGAGGGGAGAGAGATAATAGCTCATTTAGGAACGACATGAACATGCTGCGTAGGTAGCTGTTTATCAGTAAATATCTCCACTGAGATTAAGAAAAGCAGTAGCTTAATAAATTAAGTACTTCCTGGTATTGTTACTGTACTGGTAACTCTCCAATGAATCTGGATTGTGGTGAGTTAATAGAGAAAAAAGCTCATTTAGGACCTGCACTTTCGAAGGGGGTAGGCAGCTGTATATCAGGGAGTAAACCTTCTGAGAATAAAAACAGCTGGAGCTTGTTAAGGTAATTACACAGGGGAAAGGATAATATACTGGGAACTCCTCAGAAGAATCTGATTTGTTGTGAGGGGAGAGAGATAAAAGCTCATTTAGGAACGACATGATCATGCTGCGTCGGTAGCTGTTTAACAGTAAATATCTCCTCTGAGATTAAGAAAAGCAGTAGCTTAATAAATTAAGTACTTCCTGGTATGGTTACTGTACTGGTAACTCCCCAAAAGAATCTGGATTGTGGTGAGGGAACAGAGAAAAAAGCTCATTTAGGACCTGCATTTACGAAGGGGGTAGGCAGCTGTATATCAGGGAGTAAACCTTCTGAGAATAAAGACAGCTGGAGCTTGTTAAGGTAATTACACAGGGGAAAGGATAATGTACTGGGAACTCCTCAGAAGAATCTGATTTGTGGTGAGGGGAGAGAGATAAAATCTCATTTAGGAACGACATGAACATACTGCGTACGTAGCTGTTTATCAGTAAATATCTCCACTGAGATTAAGAAAAGCAGTAGCTTAATAAATTAAGTACTTCCTGGTATGGTTACTGTACTGGTAACTCCCCAAAAGAATCTGATTGTGGTGAGGGAACAGAGAAAAAAGCTCATTTAGGACCTGCACTTTCAAGGGGGTAGGCATCTGTATATCAGGGAGTAAACCTTCTGAGAATAAAAACAGCTGGAGCTTGTTACGGTAATTACACAGGGGAAAGGATAATGTACTGGGAACTCCTGAGAAGAATCTGATTTCTGGTGAGGGGAGAGAGATTAAAGCTCATTTAGGAATGACATGAACATGCTGCGTAGGTAGCTGTTTGTCAGTAAATATCTCCACTGAGATTAAGAAAAGCAGTAGCTTAATAAATTAAGTACTTCCTGGTATGGTTACTGTACTGGTCACTCCAAAAAAGAATCTGGATTGTGGTGAGGGAACAGAGAAAAAAGCTCATTTAGGACCTGCACTTACGAAGGGGGTAGGCAGCTGTATATCAGGGAGTAAACCTTCTGAGAATAAAAACAGCTGGAGCTTGTTAAGGTAATTACACAGGGGAAAGGATAATGTACTGGGAACTCCTCAGAAGAATCTGATTTGTGGTGAGGGGAGAGACATAAAAGCTCATTTAGGAACGACATGAATATGCTGCATAGGTAGCTGTTTATCAGTAAATATCTCCACTGAGATTAAGAAAAGCAGTAGCTTAATAAATTAAGTACTTCCTGGTATGGTTACTGTACTGGTAACTCCCCAAAAGAATCTGGATTGTGGTTTGGGAACAGAGAAAAAAGCTCATTTATGACCTTCACTTATGAAGGGGGTAGGCAGCTGTATATCAGGGAGTACACCTTCTGAGAATAAAAACAGCTGGAGCATGTAAAGGTAATTACACAGGGGAAAGAATAATGTACTAGGTACTCCTCAGAAGAATCTAATTTGTGGTGAGGGGAGAGAGAAAATAGCTCATTTAGGAACGACATGAACATTCTGCGTAGGTAGCTGTTTATAAGTAAATATCTCCACTGAGATTCAGAAAAGCAGTAGCTTAATAAATTAAGTACTTCCTGGTATGGTTACTGTACTGGTAACTCCCCAAAAGAATCTGGATTGTGGTGAGGGAACAGAGAAAAAAGCTCATTTAGGACCTGCACTTACGAAGGGGGTAGGCAGCTGTATATCAGGGAGTAAACCTTCTGAGAATAAAAACAGCTGGAGCTTGTTAAGGTAATTACACAGGGGAAAGGATAATGTACTGGGAACTCCTCAGAAGAATCTGATTCGTGGTGAGGGGAGAGAGATAAAAGCTCATTTAGGAACGACATGAACGTGCTGCGTAGGTAGCTGTTTATCAGTAAATATCTCCACTGAGATTAAGAAAAGCAGTAGCTTAATAAATTAAGTACTTCCTGGTATGGTTACTGTACTGATAACTCCCCAAAAGAATCTGGATTGTGGTGAGGGAACAGAGAAAAAAGCTCATTTATGACCGGCACTTACGAAGGGGGTAGCCAGCAGTATATCAGGGAGTAAAACTTCTGAGAATAAAAACAGCTAGAGCTTGTTAAGTTAATTACACAGGGGAAAGGATAATGTACTGGGAACTCCTCAGAAGAATCTGATTGTGGTGAGGGGAGAGAGATAAAAGCTCATTTAGGAAAGACATGAACATGCTGCGTAGGTAGCTGTTTATCAGTAAATATCTCCACTGAGATTAAGAAAAGCAGTAGCTTAATAAATTAAGTACTTCCTGGTATGGTTACTGTACTGGTAACTCCCCAAAAGAATCTGGATTGTGGTGAGGGAACAGAAAAAAAGCTCATTTAGGACCTGCACTTATGAAGGGGGTAGGCAGCAGTATATCAGGCAGTAAACCTTCTGAGAATAAAAACAGCTGGAGCTTGTTAAGGTAATTACACAGGGGAAAGGATAATGTACTGGGAACTCCTCAGAAGAATCTGATTTGTGGTGAGGGGAGAGAGATAAAAGCTAATTTAGGAACGACATGAACATGCTGCGTAGGTAGCTGTTTATCAGTAAATATCTCCACTGAGATTAAGAAAAGCAGTAGCTTAATAAATTATGTACTTCCTGGTATGGTTACTGTACTGGTAACTCCCCAAAAGAATCTGGATTGTGGTGAGGGAACAGAGAAAAAAGATCATTAAGGACCTGCACTTACGAAGGGGGTAGGCAGCTGTATATCAGGGAGTAAACCGTCTGAGAATAAAAACAGCTAGAGCTTGTTAAGGTAATTACACACGATGAAAGGATAATGTACTGGGAACTCCTCAGAAGAATCTGATTTGTGGTGAGGGGAGAGAGATAAAAGCTCATTTAGGAACGACATGAACATGCTGCGTATGTAGCTGTTTATCAGTAAATATCTCCACTGAGATTAAGAAAAGCAGTAGCTTAATAAATTAAGTACTTCCTGGTATGGTTACTGTACTGGTAACTCCCCAAAAGAATCTGGATTGTGGTGACTGAACAGAAAAAAAAGCTCATTTAAGACCTGCACTTATGAAGGGGGTAGGCAACAGTATATCAAGGACTAATCATTCTTAGAATAAAAACAGCTGGAACTTGTTAAGGTAATTACACAGGGGAAAGGATAATGTACTGAGAACTCCTCAGAAGAATCTGATTTGTGGTGAGGGGTGAGAGATTAAATCTCATTTAGGAACGACATGAACATGCTGCGTACGTAGCTGTTTATCAGTAAATATCTCCACTGAGATTAAGAAAAGCAGTAGCTTAATAAATTAAGTACTTCCTGGTATGGTTACTGTACTGGTAACTCCCCAAAAGAATCTGGATTGTGGTGAGGGAACAGAGAAAAAAGCTCATTTAGGACCTGCACTTACGAAGGGGGTAGGCAGCTGTATATCAGGGAGTAAACCTTCTGAGAATAAAAACAGCTGGAGCTTGTTAAGGTAATTACACAGGGGAAAGGATAATGTACTGGGAACTCCTCAGAAGAATCTGATTTGTGGTGAGGGGAGAGAGTCAAAAGCTCATTTAGGAACGACATGAACATGCTGCGTAGGTAGCTGTTTATCAGTAAATATCTCCACTGAGATTAAGAAAAGCAGTAGCTTAATAAATTAAGTACTTCCTGTTATGGTTACTGTACTGGTAACCCCCAAAAGAATCTGGATTGTGGTGAGGGAACAGAGAAAAAAGCTCATTTAGGACCTGCACTGACGAAGGGGGTATGCAGATGTATATCAGGGAGTAAACCTTCTGAGAATAAAAACAGCTGGAGCTTGTTAAGGTAATTACACAGGGGAAATAATAAAGTACTGGGAACTCGTCAGAAGAATCTGATTTGTGGTGAGGGGAGAGAGATGAAAGCTCATTTAGGAACGACATGAACATGCTGCGTATGTAGCTGTTTATCAGTAAATATCTCCACTGAGATTAAGAAAAGCAGTAGCTTAATAAATTAAGTACTTCCTGGTATGGTTACTGTACTGGTAACTCCCCAAAAGAATCTGGATTGTGGTGAGGGAACAGAGAAAAAAGCTCATTTAGGATCTTCACTTACGAAGGGGGTAGGCAGCTGTATATCAGGGAGTAAACCTTCTGAGAATAAAAACAGCTGGAGCCTGTTAAGGTAATTACACAGGGGAAAGGATAATGTACTGGCAACTCCTCAGAAGAATCTGATTTGTGGTGAGGGGAGAGAGATAAAAGCTCATTGAAGAACGACATGAACATGCTGTGTAGGTAGCTGTTTATCAGTAAATATCTCCACTGAGATTAAGAAAAGCAGCAGCTTAATAAATTAAGTACTTCCTGGTATGGTTACTGTACTGGTAACTCCCCAAAGAATCTGGATTGTGGTGAGGGAACAGAGAAAAAAGCTCATTTAGGACCTACACTTTCGAAGGTGGTAGGCAGCTGTATATCAGGGAGTAAACCTTCTGAGAATAAAAACAGCTGGAGCTTGTTAAGGTAATTACACAGGGGAAAGGAAAATGTACTTGGAACTCCTCAGAAGAATCTGATTTGTGGTGAGGGGAGAGAGATAATAGCTCATTTAGGAACGACATGAACATGCTGCATACGTAGCTGTTTATCAGTATATATCTCCACTGAGATTAAGAAAAGCAGTAGCTTAATAAATTAAGTACTTCCTGGTATGGTTACTGTACTGGTAACTCTCCAAAAGAATCTGGATTGTGGTGAGGGAACAGAGAAAAAAGCTCATTTAGGACCTGCACTTACGAAGGGGGTAGGCAGCTGTATATCAGGGAGTAAACCTTCTGAGAATAAAAACAGCTGGAACTTGTTAAGGTAATTACACAGGGAAAAGGATAATGTACTGGGAACTTCTCAGAAGAATCTGATTTCTGGTGGGGGAGAGAGATAAAAGCTCATTTAGGAAAGAAATGAGCATGCTGCGTAGGTAGCTGTTTATCAGTAAATATCTCCACTGAGATTAAGAAAAGCAGTAGATTAATAAATTAAGTACTTCCTGGTATGGTTACTGTACTGGTAACTCCCCAAAATAATCTGGATTGTGGTGAGGGAACAGAGAAAAAAGCTCATTTAAGACCTGCACTTACGAAGGGGGTAGGCAGCTGTAGATCAGGGAGTAAACCTTCTGAGAATAAAAACAGCTGGAGCTTGTTAAGGTAATTACACAGGGGAAAGGATAATGTACTGGGAACTCCTCAGAAGAATCTGATTTGTGGTGAGGGGAGGGAGATAAAAGCTCATTTAAGAACGACATGAACATGCTGCGTAGGTAGCTGTTTATCAGTAAATATCTCCACTGAGATTAAGAAAAGCAGTAGCTTAATTAATTAAGTACTTCCTGGTATGGTTACTGTACTGGTAACTCCCCAGAAGAATCTGGATTGTGGTGAGGGAACAGAGAAAAAAGTTCATTTAGGACCTGCACTTACAAAGGGGGTAGGCAGCTGTATATCAGGGAGTAAACCTTCTGAGAATAAAAACAGCTGAAGCTTGTTAAGGTAATATACACAGGGGAAAGGATAATGTACTGGGAACTCCTCAGAAGAATCTGATTTGTGGTGAGGGGAGAGAGATAAAAGCTCATATAAGAACGACATGAACATGCTGCGTAGGTAGCTGTTTATCAGTAAATATCTCCACTGAGATTAAGAAAAGCAGTAGCTTAATAAATTAAGTACTTCCTGGTATGGTTACTGTACTGGTAACTCTCCAGAAGAATCTGGATTGTGGTGAGGGAACAGAGAAAAAAGCTCATTTAGGACCTGCACTTACGAAGGGGGTTGGCAGCAGTATATCAGGGAGTAAACCTTCTGAGAATAAAAACAGCTGGAGCTTGTTAAGGTAATTACACAGGGGAAAGGATAATGTACTGGGAACTCCTCAGAAGAATCTGATTTGTGGTGAGGGAGGAGAGATAAAAGCTCACTTAGTAACGACATAAACATGCTGCATACGTAGCTGTTTATCAGCAAATATCTCCACTGAGATTAAGAAAAGCAGTAGCTTAATAAATTAAGTACTTCCTGGTTTGGTTACTGTACTGGTAACTCCCCAAAAGAATCTGGATTGTGGTGAGGGAACAGAGAAATAAGCTCATTTAGGACTTGCACTTACGAAGGGGGTAGGCAGCTGTATATCAGGGAGTAATCCTTCTGAGAATAAAAAAAGCTGGAGCTTGTTAAGGTAATTACACAGGGGAAAGGATAATGTCCTGGGAACTCCTCAGAAGAATCTGATTTGTAATGAGGGGAGAATGATAAAAGCACATTTAGGAAAGACATGAACATGCTGCATACGTAGCTGTTTATCAGTAAATATCTCCACTGAGATTAAGAATAGCGGTAGCTTAATAAATTAGGTACTCTACTCCCTGTATGGATACTGTACTGGTAACTCCCCAAAAGGATCTGGATTGTGGTGAGGGAATAGAGAAAAAAGCTCATTTAGGACCTGCACTTACGAAGGGGGTAGGCAGCTGTATATCAGGGAGTAAACCTTCTGAGAATAAAACCAGCTGGACCTTGTTAAAGTAATTACACAGGGGAAAGGATAATGTACTGGGAACTCCTCAGAAGAATCTGATTTGTGGTGAGGGGAGAGAGATAAAAGCTCATTTAGGAACGACATGAACATGCTGCGTAGGTAGCAGTTTATCAGTAAATATCTCCACTGAGATTAAGAAAAGCAGTAGCTTAATAAATTAAGTACTTCCTGGTATGGTTACTGTACTGGTAACTCCCCAAAAGAATCTGGATTGTGGTGAGGGAACAAAGAAAAAAGGTCATTTAGGACCTGCACTTTCGAAGGGGGTAGGCAGCTGTATATCAGGGAGTAAACCTTCTGAGAATAAAAACAGCTGGAGCTTGTTAAGGTAATTACACAGGGGAAAGGATAATGTACTGGGAACTCCTCAGAAGAATCTGATTTGTGGTGAGGGGAGAGAGATAAAAGCTCATTTAGGAACGACATGAACATGCTGCGTATGTAGCAGTTTATCAGTAAATGTCTCCACTGAGATTTAGAAAAGCAGTAGCTTAATAAATTAAGTACTTCATGGTATGGTTACTGTACTGGTAACTCCCCAAAAGAATCTGGATTGTGGTGAGGGAACAGAGAAAATAACTCACTTAGGACGTGCACTTACGAAGGGGGTAGGCAGCTGTATATCAGGGAGTAAACCTTCTGAGAATAAAAATATCTGGAGCTTGTTAAGGTAATTACACAGGGGAAAGGATAATGTACTGGGAACTCCTCAGAAGAATCTGATTTGTGGTGAGGGGAGAGAGATAAAAGCTAATTTAGGAACGACACGAACATGCTTCGTAGGTAGCTGTTTATCAGTAAATATCTCCACTGAGATTAAGAAAAGCAGTAGCTTAATAAATTAAGTACTTCCTGGTATGATTACTGTACTGGTAACTCCCCAAAAGAATCTGGATTGTGGTTGAGGGAACAGAGAAAAAAGCTCATTTAGTACCTGCACTTACGAAGGGGGTAGGCAGCTGTATATGAGGGAGTAAACCTTCTGAGAATAAAAACAGCTGGAGCTTGTTAAGGTAATTACACAGGGGAAAGGATAATGTACTGGGAACTCCTCAGAAGAATCTGATTTGTGGTGAGTTGAGAGAGATAAAAGCTCATATAGGAACGACATGAACATGCTGCGTAGGTAGCTGTTTATCAGTAAATATCTCCACTGAGATTAAGAAAAGCAGTAGCTTAATAAATTAAGTACTTCCTGGTATGGTTACTGTACTGGTAACTCTCCAAAAGAATCTGGATTGTGGTGAGGGAACAGAGAAAAAAGCTCATTTAGGACCTGCACTTACGAAGGGGGTAGGCAGCTGTATATCAGGGAGTAAACCTTCTGAGAATAAAAACAGCTGGAACTTGTTAAGGTAATTACACAGGGAAAAGGATAATGTACTGGGAACTTCTCAGAAGAATCTGATTTCTGGTGGGGGAGAGAGATAAAAGCTCATTTAGGAAAGAAATGAGCATGCTGCGTAGGTAGCTGTTTATCAGTAAATATCTCCACTGAGATTAAGAAAAGCAGTAGATTAATAAATTAAGTACTTCCTGGTATGGTTACTGTACTGGTAACTCCCCAAAATAATCTGGATTGTGGTGAGGGAACAGAGAAAAATGCTCATTACGACCTGCACTTACGAAGGGGGTAGGCAGCTGTAGATCAGGGAGTAAACCTTCTGAGAATAAAAACAGCTGGAGTTTGTTAAGGTAATTACACAGGGGAAAGGATAATGTACTGGGAACTCCTCAGAAGAATCTGATTTGTGGTGAGGGGAGGGAGATAAAAGCTCATTTAAGAACGACATGAACATGCTGCGTACGTAGCTGTTTATCAGTAAATATCTCCACTGAGATTAAGAAAAGCAGAAGCTTAATAAATTAAGTACTTCCTGGTCTGGTTACAGTACTGGTAATTCCCCAAAAGAATCTGGATTGTTGTGAGGGAACAGAGAAAAAAGCTCATTTAGGACCTGCACTTACGAAGGGGGTAGGCAGCAGTATATCAGGGCGTAAACCTTCTGAGAATAAAAACAGCTGGAGCTTGTTAAGGTAATTACACAGGGGAAAGTATAATGTACTGGGAACTCCTCAGAAGAATCTCATTTGTGGTGAGGGGAGAGAGATAAAAGCTCATTTATGGAAGACATGAACATGCTGCGTAGGTAGCTGTTTATCAGTAAATATCTCCACTGAGATTAAGAAAAGCAGTAGCTTAATAAATTAAGTACTTCCTGGTATGGTTACTGTACTGGTAACTCCCCAGAAGAATCAGGATTGTGGTGAGGGAACAGAGAAAAAAGTTCATTTAGGACCTGCACTTACAAAGGGGGTAGGCAGCTGTATATCAGGGAGTAAACCTTCTGAGAATAAAAACAGCTGAAGCTTGTTAAGGTAATATACACAGGGGAAAGGATAATGTACTGGGAACTCCTCAGAAGAATCTGATTTGTGGTGAGGGGAGAGAGATAAAAGCTCATATAAGAACGACATGAACATGCTGCGTAGGTAGCTGTTTATCAGTAAATATCTCCACTGAGATTAAGAAAAGCAGTAGCTTAATAAATTAAGTACTTCCTGGTATGGTTACTGTACTGGTAACTCTCCAGAAGAATCTGGATTGTGGTGAGGGAACAGAGAAAAAAGCTCATTTAGGACCTGCACTTACGAAGGGGGTTGGCAGCTGTATATCAGGGAGTAATCCTTCTGAGAATAAAAAAAGCTGGAGCTTGTTAAGGTAATTACACAGGGGAAAGGATAATGTCCTGGGAACTCCTCAGAAGAATCTGATTTGTAATGAGGGGAGAGAGATAAAAGCACATTTAGGAAAGACATGAACATGCTGCATACGTAGCTGTTTATCAGTAAATATCTCCACTGAGATTAAGAATAGCGGTAGCTTAATAAATTAGGTACTCTACTCCCTGTATGGATACTGTACTGGTAACTCCCCAAAAGGATCTGGATTGTGGTGAGGGAACAGAGAAAAAAGGTCATTTAGGACCTGCACTTTCGAAGGGGGTAGGCAGCTGTATATCAGGGAGTAAACCTTCTGAGAATAAAAACAGCTGGAGCTTGTTAAGGTAATTACACAGGGGAAAGGATAATGTACTGGGAACTCCTCAGAAGAATCTGATTTGTGGTGAGGGGAGAGAGATAAAAGCTCATTTAGGAACGACACGAACATGCTTCGTAGGTAGCTGTTTATCAGTAAATATCTCCACTGAGATTAAGAAAAGCAGTAGCTTAATAAATTAAGTACTTCCTGGTATGATTACTGTACTGGTAACTCCCCAAAAGAATCTGGATTGTGGTTGAGGGAACAGAGAAAAAAGCTCATTTAGTACCTGCACTTACGAAGGGGGTAGGCAGCTGTATATCAGGGAGTAAACCTTCTGAGAATAAAAACAGCTGGAGGTTGTTAAGGTAATTACACAGGGGAAAGGATAATGTACTGGGAACTCCTCAGAAGAATCTGATTTGTGGTGAGGGGAGAGAGATAAAAGCTCATTTACGAACGACATGAACATGCTGCGTAGGTAGCTGTTTATCAGTAAATATCTCCAATGAGATTAAGAAAAGCAGTAGCTTAATAAACTAAGTACTTCCTGGTATGGTTACTGTACTGGTAACTCCCCAAAAGAACCTGGATTGTGGTGAGGGAACAGAGAAAAAAGCTCATTTAGGACCTGCACTTACGAAGGGGGTAGGCAGCTGTATATTAGGGAGTAAACCTTCTGAGAATAAAAACAGCTGGAGCTTGTTAATGTAATTACACAGGGGAAAGGATAATGTACTGGGAACTCCTCAGAAGAATCTGATTTGCGGTGAGGGGAGAGAGATAAAAGCTCATTTAGGAACGACATGAACATGCTGCGTACGTAGCTGTTTATCAGTAAATATCTCCACTGAGATTAAGAAAAGAAGTAGCTTAATAAATTAAGTACTTCCTGGTATGGTTACTGTACTGGTAACTCCCCAAAAGAATCTGGATTGTGGTAAGGGAACAGAGAAAAAAGCTCATTTAGGACCTGCACTTATGAAGGGGGTATCAGCAGTATATTAGGGACTAAATCTTCTGAGACTAAAAACAGCTGGAGCTTGTTAAGGTAATTACACAGGGGAAATTATAAAGTACTGGGAACGACTCAGAAGAATCTGATTTGTGGTGACGGGAGAGAGATAAATGCTCATTTAGGAACGACATGAACATGCTGCGTAGGTAGCTGTTTATCAGTAAATATCTCCACTGAGATTAAGAAAAGCAGTAGCTTAATAAATTAATCACTTCCTGGTATGGTTACTGTACTGGTAACTCCCCAAAAGAATCTGGATTGTGTTGAGGGAACAGGGATAAAAGCTCATTTAGGACCTGCACTTATGAAGGGGGTAGGCAGCAGTATATGAGGGAGTAAACCTTCTGAGAATAAAAACAGCTGGAGCTTGTTAAGGTAATTACACAGGGGAAAGGATAATGTACTGGGAACTCCTCAGAAGAATCTGATTTGTGGTGAGGGGAGAGAGATAAAAGCTCATTTAAGAAAGACATGAACATGCTGCGTAGGTAGCTGTTTATCAGTAAATATCTCCCCTGAGATTAAGAAAAGCAGTAGCTTAATAAATTAAGTACTTCCTGGTATGGTTACTGTACTGGTAACTCCCCAAAAGAATCTGGATTGTGGTGAGGGAACAGAGAAAAAAGCTCATTTAGGCCCTGCACTTACGAAGGGGGTAGGCAGCTGTATA
>NW_025961051.1:0-38145 GCF_023159225.1 Perognathus longimembris pacificus
AGAGAAATTACAATTTTTCTAAATCGTTCGTCCTTCCAGCGGGATTGGGGGCTGGTTTTCGCCGGAAGCGTGTCTTTTCTAACGCTCCTTCCAGCGGGATTGGGTGGTGTCCCGCTGAGCTCTACTTTCCCTGCTCACTGTGCGTGTGCACACACGTGTGCAGACTGGCTATTCAGAAGTCCTGAGGACGTGCCCATGGCATCTTTTGGACCTTCCTTTTGTTAAAGTTGGGTCTCGTTTTTGAGTTGGGGTTTTCACCTGTTTGGGGGTGGAAATCACTTTCCTGCTGTATTATGAAAAACCAAATCTTCCCCATGGTCGACCCGCCTTCCAGTTTCTCACTGGCCTGTTACAGAGAGCAGCTCTGGCTTTCACCAGCCTCATCTTCTTTCCTCAAGTTAGAACTTTATTTTAAAGTAGACTAAGGATCGCACAAACGTTGGATCATGAGTACGGAGAGACCTCGTACGTCTCCCCCCACCCCCCCCGCTTTCCTCTCCTTAGACGTTCCCTTAGCACACCCCTGCATCAGCTGGGGAGACACCCTCACCCCGTCTCCGCTCCCCGCGGTGTTCTGCTCCCCGAGGCCTCGCTTCCGTTCCCCTGGACACCAGCTGACGCGGCGCCGGCCCGGGGTCCCCGGGGCGTCTTTCCCTGCGCCTGCGTGGCCCTCCGCAGTTGCACCTCGGATGGGTTTGAGAGCTCATCCCGCCCCTGCCGGCTGCCGGGCGGCTCCGTGAGGACGGCCCCCGCGGAGGGGCCGGCTCCCCGTGCCGTGACGTCGAGAAGCGGCTCGTGATGGTCCGTCGAGCTCCGCACGTGTCCACCCTGGTCGCCGTTGCTTTGAACACAGCGTAGTTGGAGCTTCGCGGGATGTTTTCACCGCCTTCAGAACGCCCCGCGAATGGCCTCGGGGCTGCAGTGCGGGCTTCCCAGAGGGAGAGCTGCCGAGCGAGCGACCACTCCGTAGGCAGAGAGACAGATGTGGATGCAGATGTTTCCACCCACCCACCTGCCTAGTGGTACAGCCCAATACACGGATAGCTACTGGTCTGTATCGATGTATCTCTATACTCTGTCTGCATCTCTCTCTATGTATACACCTGTATACATCTCTATACTCTGTCAGCATCTCTCTCCATGTATACACCTGTATACATCTCTATACTCTGTCAGCATCTCTCTCCATGTATACACCTGTATACATCTCTATACTCTGTCAGCATCTCTCTCCATGTATACACCTGTATACATCTCTATACTCTGTCAGCATCTCTCTCCATGTATGCACCTGTATACATCTCTATACTCTGTCTGCATCTCTCTCCATGTATACACCTGTATGTATGCACATCTAGAATCATAATCACCTCACCGTGACCTCGCCTTCCCCCTCTGTTTTTGTCTTGCTGGCTCCTCTAAGAGCTCCCTTTTTCAATCATGTCATACTATTATTATGACTACTGCTACCGCTCCTCCTCCTCAGCCTTGGTTACACAGACCAGTGAAATGCGCGGTGCTTAGCCCTCCTTGCTCATCCGGAGGGTGGATTTGGGGGTGCCCTCGGCACCCAGCACGGGCTAAGTGCTTGAGGTGACTGATGGTTAACCGGCCTGACCTGGGTATAGCCCCATGTACACACGTGCCAAAATATCACTGCACCCCACAAGCGTGGAGTTGTGGTTGCTCAGTTCAAACGCCTCCTTTGAATTTCACTCCAACCTATGTTATCACTCCGTGTTTTTAACCACGCGTTTTGAAATTCAAACGTTACCTCGGGCTTCCCTGCGTATCACTAAGACTATATTTTTGCTTTCTAACGGTGGGTGTCATGGGCTAAAGCACAAAGCCAGGCTGGACGCCTAACTCAAGGGCTAGGGCACCAGCCAAGCAACCATAATGCTCTGAGTTCAAACCCTAGAAGAGGTTCAAAAAATAAAAGGCCATCATGGTGGACTTTATGTTATGTACATTCCCCCCTCCCCCCCCCAGAATTGACAAGAAAATATCCTTAAAAAAAATCTGAAGAAAAAGACTGTCTCGTAGCTTCCTGTGAGCTCCCCAGCTCCCGACTGCTGCTCTTCCCAGACGCTCTTCCAGGAGAGGGGAGTCGCCCTCCCCGGCCAGCCAGGCCCCCGCCCGGGGTTGGCGGTGGCCGTACCTGAGCCCGCAGTTGCTGTGGACCAGGTCACGCCGCCCCTGGCAGTCGGGCCCCGGCGCACCGTGCCCTTCCCCCTGCCGGGCGATCGCTTCTCCGTTCTGAAGAGGAGGCGGCGTCTCCCGCTCGACGTTGGCGGCCCCCGGGGCCCACGGGCCGGTGTCTGAGCAGGTTTTCCCCACGTGTGTTGTCGGATTGCACGGCTGCTTCGGGAGAGCGTGTTGGATCTTGCAGCCTCAAGTGAGGAGGTTGCGGGCTAAGCACAGCAACAGAATCCACATTGTTCTGAGACTGAACTAGGATTCAGCTCTATGACATAATTATCAAAATGTCTAGGATGCAATCCAAAATTACTTGGCATGAAACAAGCCAGCACAATCTCAGCTCTCCTGCGGAGGGACACTTGACAGATGTCAGGCCACCGTGTTACAGATGCGGGAATTATCTGACAAATACTCCCGCACAGCGATTACGCACATGCTCCTCAAACAACCGTGGCCCTTCACACGCAGATGAGAACACAGAAAGCCTGAACCGGCCAGTGAGAGACGTGAAACAACAAACAGGAAAACACAAGAGCCAAACCTTAAAGGAGAACGATTAGTTCAAAAAAATACCTGTAAACTGGGACCCACCCGTAAAGTAATGGCAAAAACTCTAGGCCAATGGCGGTGCTGTTTCCTTGCAATCTCAGCTACGTGAGAGATAGAGGTAGAAAGATTGTGGTTCAAAGCTAGCCCAAGCAAAGAGTTAGCAAGCTACCATTTCAAAGAATGGCCTGGTTTGGCGGTACATACCTATAATTCTTGCTAATGGGGAGGCAAGAGGACTGTGGTCTGAAGCTAACACAGGCAAAAAAGAAAGAGACTCTATCCGAACCATCATAAATCAAAACAAAGGAAAAAGAGGCTGGGACTGCGGCTCAAATGTCAGTGTTTGTCTAGCAAGCAGAAGGCCCCGAATTCAACTCACAGTTCTACCAAAAGGGGAAAAACAAGAAACAAAACCCTACCATCTGTGTCATCCTAGACCCAGGGAAGGAGAGTTTGTTGCGGTTGAAGCAGTTCTGAGAGGGAGATTATGGGACTGGAAAAGTGTGTATGTCCTCTTTGATGCTAGAAGAGTAAAACCAACGCAAATCAAGGAATGACAAGGAATAGCAGTAGTCAGAAGAGGAGTTCAGGGATATGGAAACAGAAGAACACAGAGAAAGGGGGACTGAAAGCAGACTTTTTATTTTGGCTGTCTTGGGGCTTGAACTCAGGACCTGAGTGCTGTCCCTGGCTTCTTTTTGCTCAAGACTAGCACTCTACCAAGTGGGCCACAGCGCCACTTCCAGCTTTTTCTGTTTACGTGGTGCTGAGGAATCGAACCCAGGGCTTCCTGCGTGCTAGGCAAGCACTCTACCTCTAAACTGCGTTCCCAGCAGAGGTTTTTGTTATCATTAATTTACTGTGCTGTTATGATAGAGGTGGTGTACAGAGGGATTACAATAACACGAGTCAGGTAGTGAGCACGGTTCCCTGTGAACACTGTCTTCTGTCCCCCTCCCCCCCCCCCGCCCCCGTCTCTCCCTCTGTTTCCACTTTTGAACTGATTTGTGAAGTTAGAAGCTTCCAGCTGGAAGGACACAGAGAAATGCTACAAATGAACACACAGGGAGCTGCCTTCTCCTCACCGATTTACGGGGCTGCAGGAGGGCACCGGAGGACGCTCCGGGGCCAGCACGCCAACGGTTGGGCCGGGAGACGCGGTGACTCCCAAGTCAGAGCTGCGCTGTGGAGACCTGGGTCCAGCCACGAGGACCCCGCGCAGACGGGGGGATCCACGGACAGCACTTGCGAATCACAAGTCCCACGGCACCCTTGGGTCCAGACTGCGTTTACAAACCTCAGGGTCGCACTGAGTCTCCAGCGGAGAATGCGTGGAGGGCCTGCGGGCGTGGTGGGGCGCGCCCGTGATCCCGACGGCGGGCAGCCGAGGCAGGGCCTCCGGTGAGCGAGACGGCCTGGGAGACGTCCACAGGACTTGTCTCAGGACTGGGCGCGGGCGTGGGGGCCGGGGTGGAGGGTCCCGGACATTTACCAACGACAGCACTGGAAACTAACCAAGCACGTGAAGCGCGCCAATATCACCAGCTGACAGCGGGCGTTCAGGGAAACCGCACGAGCTCCCCGGACTTGCTCTGAACGCGGCTAGGGTAGAAGTTGGCAGGTGGGGTCCGGTACACCCCGGCTCTGGTTTACACAAGACACTGGCCCCCTGGAAAACCCTCTTCAGGGACGTACCCCGCTAGCCTCACAACCCAAGCGCCACCCCCTCCTTGGCTGCACATCCGTCGCGATGGGTCACATGTGCAGAAACGCACGGAGACTGCACTGCGACGGGGCCCAGGGTCCTTCGGCGATCGGGTGACGCGGGCCTGTCCGCAGAGCGCTGCTCAGCAACGGAGAGGGAAGGGGTGGGCAGCAGGGGGTCCCGAAGACGCCGCCGAGCGGAAGAAACCAGCAAGAGAGGCTGCCCTGCCGTCCCTGGGATTCCCAGACCGACCGACCTGCGGCCGGGACTGGTGAGGTGGAGACGGAAGGCCGGGAGGACGGAGGAAGCGCGCCAGCGGCCTGCCGGGCTGCAGCCGTGTCCCGTCTCCACCGTGGCGATGCGCACACACCTGCCCATGCACGCACCGCACGCAGCACACGGGATAACTCCCCGGACATGATGTGAACAACAAAACGGAAGGAAAAGCTGAAATCGCCCAGGAGAGGACGTGATGTCACAAAGGAGGATACCGTCCCCGTGCTAGGACAGTAACTACTGACCATCAACCGTGCAGCAAGGGAACCAAACCAACGGGTAAGAGCCTTCACGGACATACATGTGACACGGACAAAAAGAAAACAAAAGTCTCCTCACAGGTGTGGAGAATGGCGGGTTGTATCCGATCATCTTAAATTTCAAGATGGACCAAACTCAGAGGAATGGAGAAACTGATAAAAAATAAAAAAAGTTTAGTTGCTCTCACTCCGTTATAGCTGCGTTTCTCTCGTATTCTTTTTGCTAGATTTGCCATAATAACGTTTTATCATGTATGGAATTATTGGAGAAATGTTGGTCACTAATCCATTCTCTTATTCACACCCTCTATACTAGACTTCATGCATACACACAGAGATATAAAGTGATGTATATATATATATATATATAATTTGCATATCCTATCTGTTACAGCTATCATCTATCTATCTATCCATGGATCTATCATCCTGTAGCAGAGGTGACTTACTGACTTCGCCGTCTCTCGGCTTTGGCTTGCTGAGGTCGTTTCTCAGCTTACGCCCTACCTACCACGTGCCCACACCGCAGTTACGCTGCTCCACCAAGTCCCCCGCCTTCTACACACACACCTAGGAGAGCCCGGTGAGGGAGGCCCTGTGCAAACTCCTCCCTTCCCCGGAGGAGTGTGACACAGACGAGGGTCCCGAGGATTTCACCGCTGGCGGAGGGGTCGGACCCTGGCCGCTCTTGGAGCGCTGGGAGAGGGGGGTGTGTGTGCCCGAGTCCGATGCCCGGTGTGTCTGTCTGTGCTGTGCGTGTGCAGGTGTGTGTGTGTGCGTGTGCTCACGCGGGATGCGCAGCGTGCTCGCGCGTGTGTGTGCACGTGGCCAGCGCCTGTCCCCGGCAGTTAGGATGGGCGGCTCCCACCCACTCTTGTCTCTCGGAGTCGGAGACCCACGGCTCCGGAGGAGGCAGACGTAGAGATGAACTCGAACCCTGGGAATCAGAGCCAGGGCGGAGCAGCCCCCGGGCGTGCGCAGGGAGGGTCGGGAAGCCGGACGGAGCCAGCCCGGAGCACCGGCGTGCCCCCGACGCGGGGGTTTGCGCACGCGAGGGGGAAGCTCCTTCGGCTCCCCCGTGACCCCCGGCCCCTCCTCCCCCCGCCCCTGCCGGGGCCCTGTTTCACAGGAGCGGCTCGTGGCCCGTCATTGTGGGGGGGGCCACCGCGGGGCCGCTGTGCCCAGGCCCCCATCTGCCCACCCAGGCCCCCGCTGCCTCCCCCGGGGCAGCCCGGCTAATTTCTCAGTCAATTAGCGGAGGGCCGCTTTTGTTCTGCGGCGCGGCCCCTGGCTCCGCTTACACCCGGAGCCTGGGCTGCTCAGACGGGCCGGCTTGGAGGAGCATATTGTGGGGGTGGGGGGGTGCTGTGACCCGTGACATTGTGGGGCAAACGTTATCTCAGTCATCTGGGTGATTTGCAGAACAGCCTGTGAAGGCCCAGAGCTGCTCTTTCATTTGGGTCTGAGGGAGGGAGGGAGGGAGGGAGGGAAGGGGGGAGGGGGACGGGGGAGGGAGGGGGAGGGGGGAGATGCGAAAGAGTTATTTTAAATAAACCACAGATGCAGTGACTCCTTATGTCTCACGCCGCCGAGATGATTGTTTTTAAGAAGGCAACTCAGCCCCCTTTGCAGGGGGGAGGGGGTGGGGGCCTGTCCTAGAGCTCACCACCCCCTGCCCCAGCGTGGGGGGGGCGTGGGGGGGGCCGAGGACAGGGACGGCAGCAGAGGCGTGCGTCAGGCCCCCGGCCCCCTCCCGCCGGGCGCCGGCTGCCTCCTCCCCAGACCTGGAAGCTTCCAGAGCGTGCGTCGTCTTCCGGGGCGCGAGCCGCCTTTCCTCTCGCTTCGAGTCCGCTGGCTTCCGTGCCTCAAGGACCGCGTCCCTCCCGGAGGCCCAGCCCGGCTCTGCGGGAGCCTCCCCCCCCCCCTGGAGGGCCGGGCCCTGCGGGCGGGCGTCTGTCAGGTGGGCCCTGTGGGGTCGGAAGAGCACGCCGCCCAGTCCCGCCCGGAGCCCCGGCCCCGCGTGTGCGGCGGCTCCACCCCACGCGTGTGTGTGACCACGCGTGTGATCTCCACGGGGGTCCCGGTGACCCCGGCTCCCCCCCCACCGCTCCCCCTCCCTGCCGGGGTCCCCGCAGGCAGCCGAGCAGTTGAGCTCCTCTGCCCTTCCATCCGCCCCGCTGCGCCGACCCACGGTGAATAAATGGACTTTCTCTCCGCGCTGGGCAATGAAACAGTCGCCGGGTCTGCGCCGGGGTTCACGGATCCCTGGAAGTCCTGCCGCATCCCCGCCGTCTCGGGTTCGGGGCAGGGATGATCTTCGGAGTCGCTCTGGCAGTCCGGCGTGACGCTTGTCCCCCCGTCTCCGGCGCACGCGGCTGCGGGGACCCCTGGGCCCGGCCGCCCCTCGTGGGGCGTCTCAAACGATAGCACGGGGCAAAGCCAGCTCCCACAGAGAGTGTGCTCCTTCCACGGCAGGGACCCAGCCCCTCCCCCCACCCCAGGCCCGACACGCATGCCCTTCCGGCTGACGAGAGGGTGCTCCTCTCTTCCTCACCCCAGGGGAGAAGAACCCCCCATAACCCAGAGGACGTTGTGCTGTGGTTTATCTGGTTGTTTTCTCCCACGGATAGATGGAATCATGCCATTATTTATCCTAACTCTAGCCGATTTACTGTTCCATGCGGTGCCTAGATTTGAACGGGTGTCTGTAAAGCTCAAGCTTCCGTGCGTTCGGCCACTGCCCACGAAACCGTGGCGTGCGGCGGCTTCATCGGAGAGCCGGGTGCAGCTCTCCGGGCCGCGTCCTGCTGAGATCAAGGCCGGCATTTTTACGCATAAGGCGAAATGACAGTCTGTACACAGACCGCAGCAATGCGGCCGTGACGATGATGTCTAACCGACAAGCGCAAGTTCACTTTTCCAAACGAGTGTCCCGGTGGCCCGCGCGGTGACACGGTGGCTCCGTGGCTTTCCCAGGAATCCGCTCCGCTCGAAAGCACTGGGCTGGCCAGGTCAGCGAGGACGCTCGTGACTTTGGAAGAAAAAAACCCACTGAACTTTCAAATTGAGGATGAAGGAGAGGGAAATTTGAGCAAGTCGGTAGAGCATGTATGCGTATGGGCGGGTGTGCATGTGTAGGTATGTGCACATGTTTGTGTGTGACTACGCCTGTGGGCGTGTATTTGAACAAGCATGTGCATATATATGAATATGCCCCCCACACACGTGTGAGCGAAAGTGTGTGCACACGTGTACATTCATGCATGGATGTACATGGGCGTGTGTGCCCTGCTGGTGCACGCATGCCTACACGTGTGTGTGTGTCCTGCTGGCACACGCGTGGGTTTATTCGGGATACGTGTGGCGCTGGGAGAGGAGAAGGACAAGGCGCACACCCCGGGCCCTTGCTGCGTGAACGGCAGCCGAGGCACCGGGCACGAGGGCTCCACCGCCGCGTGAACGAGGCTGGCGCACACTCGGTGACCGACACACACCCACAGAGCGAGCGGAACACGGATCAAAGGCACGCGCTGGAAAGGCGACGCGGCGCTTGCTGGTCGGTAACCTCAGGAAGCCATCGCACCCACACCGCCCTCACGCCTCCCGACAACATCGGGGGCAACGATACGAGCGCAGCGGAGCCCCACGCGTGCTCCCCGCCGCGAGTCCCTGGGCCAGAACCCAGGGAAAGTCCGTGCTCTGGACCGAACTGTGTCCCTCAAAAGCCACCGGCTGAAACTCTACCAGGGCCCCTGGGGAGTTGCGAGGTCAGTGGGGTCCCGGGCGGGGTCCTGGTCAGCTAGGTCAGGTGTCCTTACGCTGAGAGGATGCAAAGCCGGCGGCCAGAAGGTGGCCATATGCAAGCCGGGAGACGGGCTGGCCGGGCTGCTCTCCTATTCCACGTGAGTGCACAGCCACGCATGGAGGAGGCAAGGCCACCGGGCTAGCTGGTTACCAGGAGGGCTTGCTGGTTGGCCCTCAAACCGGGGCTTCCCCGAGCCGTTCCCACAGACCTGGGCCCCGGCCCTGCGGGGTAATCAGAACTCAGGTCTCCCTTGCTCGTAAGGAGTCTCACTTGCTCTGGAGGCTGGCGACACGGCGCGGGCACGCACAGGAAAGGCCGTGGCTCCGCTCCGAGCCCCGGCCCGCACAGACGCAACCGGGGCCGGTGCGGACCCGAGAAACCAGGGTTGGCTTTGAGTTTCCAGTGATTTCCCCAGCCGGCTTGGAAGGGCACACATACCCATGTACCGCACACACACACACACACACACACACACACACACACACACACACGAGCCAGCTATGGCTCCCAGAAGAAGGACCCAGGGTAGATTCTCAAACAGAAAGCCGCCCTCACACCTTGTCTGCGGAGAAACGCTCCAGGCACGAGGAGTCGACAGTCTGTGCGTGGAAGGCCTCGCGGCCATAAATCAGACAGGGGGCGTGGGGAGCGAGTTCGAGGCGCAGCCACAACCGAAGATGAACGTCTGCCGGCACATTTATCTGCGACATGTACCCACACAGCATCAGAGTGACACTCTTACGGCCAGGTAGACTTGAGATTTAACTCCATCCAGAAATGACGTCCGACGTGGGTCCGTTGCCCCCACCGCAGGTCCTCTGGTCGCATTAAACACCTTCGTGCGGCTGCCAGCCACGCCGCCTTCGACGTGGACGGTTCCGAGAATAGATTTCCGGACTCATAGAACGACCTTCCGCGACGGGAGGCAAAGCCACGAGGAGACTCGCACCCCGGGAATGATTTCCACGAGTCCAATCCCACTCATCCTGGGTGCCTCCTAGTTCACCAGAGGCCGTGTACACTAGAAGATCACGAGGGAGGAGGCCACGGGTGGAACCAGAAATGTACTCGCCGCCTTACGTCTGAAACGGTAAGCCTTCTCGGCATCACCTTGGCAATAAGCAAGGAATTGTTTTTTTTTAAGATATGACCTAGCAACACAGAAGATAGAATGAGAGCTTGAGTTTGAGACGGTGGCGCTCATACTCCTTGTTTCTCTCCCTAAGGAGAGAATCGGAGGCATTGCTTTCGCTTGTGATCACTGAGAACATGATGAACACATTTGGCTGACCTATGCCTCTATGTCTCCATGGACAAACGTGGAACAGTGGAATTGCTTGGTTATTAGGTGGGTGTCAAGTGTTGTAAGGAAAGAACAGAACATTTTCCAAGTAGTGTTCCGCTTTTTTCTCGCGCGAGAAACTCGTAGAGCTATAGCTGCTCTTGTTTCCTGCCTGGGCTGGCCTTGTACCAAGATCCTCAGATCTCAGACTCCTGAGTAGCTAGGATGACAGGTGTGAGCCACTTAAATTGGATTTTGTTTGCCTAACGACACCTGTGAGCGTGTGTTAGCCATCTACCTACCTACCTATCACCTATCAATCACGTGTCATCTATCATCTCTATCTATTGATCTGTCTTTCAGGTCATCTCTTACCCACCTCTTCTCCCTCTACCTAATTTCTGTATTTTTAATGCGGAATCTATTCAAATATTCTGTCCTTTCAAAATTAGATTATTTTGATATAACAGATATTAAATTATAAATGCTCTGACAAATATACGCAGATATAGTAATGCACACAGTGCATTGCAAATGTTTTCTAATTTGTGATTTCTGTTCACTTTCTTAATGGTATCTTTGAAAAGCTGAAACATAATAATTTGGTGACTTTTATTATATTTCTTTTATATTTCATGTATTTCTTATTCAAAATCATGAATACTTCTTCTTTTTGCTTCTAGAAATTCCAAAGTTTTGTGTCTATGTCCAGAGGTAATATTTGTTTCTAATTTCATAAACGGTATGATGAAAGATTTATTTTTCGAGATGCTATCTAAATTTTCCAAGACAAACAAAAATATCACTTCTCCACTGACATACTTTGGCTGCTCTGTCAAAATCTGATTGAGCAGATTATGTACTGTAGCATTTCTAGACCCCTTGTTATGTTCCATTTGTTTATACAACTCTCCTTATATGAAAAATGTGCAGTATTTGTAAAACATGTTTTCATTATTGATTTAGTTATTCTAGTATTCTACTTTGGTATAAATGCTAAAGATAATGTGTTGGTTTCTACAAAACAATATGTTGGTGACTGTATTAAATACGCAAGGTCCTGTAGAGGATGTCTATATCAACAATATTTAGTCATACCTGGTTTGTTGTTAACTTTTCCTTAAATAACTGGTATTTTTACACTGTGGTAAGTAATACCTAAAGGCTTTTAATTTTAAATGCTTACTGATTGGATATAAAGTTACTATCAATTTTCATATATTCATCTTTTATCTGAATACCTTGGTAAACTTGCATAGTAATCATAGTAGATTTCTATGAGTTCATTCACATTTGTATAGAAAACTGTTATAATATTTCTAAATCATAGCCTTTTTATTTCTCCTTCCTAATCCTAGACATTATTCCTTTTCTTGTCTTGTTGCACTGTCTGGAATCTCTAGTAGAGTACAACAGAGCATACAACATGTATGGGTGATTTTTTTTTTCCACCATACAGAAATACCTTTGCTATGGGGTTACATCAGTGTCATAAATTAGAATATTTACTAAGATTTATCAGTTTGAGAAACTGCTATGTTTTTCTCATGAATGTCAAGCTCATTTCTGAATCCATTGAGATCGTCATACACGTTTTTATTACAAAAATTTGATTACAAAATATAACTTTAAGTAAACATATTTGACTATAAGGTGTTAACATTTTCGTACTGTTAGTTGGTTATTATGGTCAGCGACTTCATTTGAATTCTGAATACTAACGTAGCCCCCATGGGGGGAACCACGCTCTGCGTCAAGTGTCATCTTTTATAAATATTCCTAGACTCAATCAGCTAGACTTTTAAATAGGAATTTTAGTACGCTATGTTTTCTTGAGGATAAAGGCAAGGCAAGGAAAAGTCTTCTGCCCCTGTGTCTTTTGGTCAGGTGGTTGTAACTTCGCTGACCCAACTTGTACGGACTTCATTCTCCCCAGGACTCTGGTGTTTGCTCAGCATGAATGCCTGAGCTTCAGGCTGGTGGCAGGCATTCAGGTACTTATCCAACACGGACCGATGACTTTCTGAATGTCAGCTGCATTCCGGAATACCAGATTTGGGAAACACAACAGCACTGCACCTAAGCAGAAAGTTTAATTAGAGTTTGCCAAAGACAAATCATAATTTCAATTTTCCTTAAAAGAATTGGTAAAGAGAATAATGTCGCATTTTACTTGCACAATGACTACTTTCAATATGTCATTGTGAAATTACAGATATATAGTATGTGCCACACTTTAAAATACGTGCTGTACTTTACCTAATTAGTTCTTATGTTCGTGGAAGTTACACAATTTATTTTCATAGCATTTTAATATAAAAATAATACCATATTGTGAGCAGACTTTCAGAGTTCACATAGTTCTGTTGGATTTATTGCTTGTGGTTCCATATATAAATCATAATGGTATCGTAAATTAGGAACCGCTCCTCTACCTTGTCCCTTGCATTTAGAGAGAGGGTAACGTTTGCTAGAGTATTCATTTCCAAAGTCTGTCGCTTGACTCCAGTGTCATTTGTTATTATTGCGTGGGTTCTGTAACGACGTTTGTTAGGCGATGCCAGTCGTATCACACATGCTATGTGGCAGCTGAGCTCTGTAACAGGTAGAGAATCCTGTGAGTCACACCCTTTGCTATCCCATCAGTTGCCTATAAATGAAACTCACTGAGGAATCTTTCCCTAAGCATTTAAAAGACGCTAATGTTTCCTATGGTGTAGAGAGCATTGCAGACAGACAGAATCACACACAGAAAACATTCCTCACATCTAGTTGGGCCTGGCTTTTCTCACTTATAAGGTAAGATTCACCCACAGCAGTTTTGAACTACGCGGCAAGTGCGCGTGCTTCCTTGGAGGCTTAGCAGAGAAGGTGGGGCCCTCTTTTCTCACGTCCATTCAAATGGATGCTCTTTGCCCGGTGTGTTCAGTGACTCCGCCCAGTGATTCTGGAAGGAACCTTCCACAAGTCCAGCGTTCTGTGATCTCGCGAGGCTGAGAACGCGGATTTCTGGGACTGTGATAGAAACAGGAGGCCGAGAGCCCAGGACCCCTGCATCGGGACTCCTGGATGTCTGAGAAAGAAGGAAGGACACCTTGCGGGGTGGGAGGAGCCTGCCCTGTGGGCGCGGCACGCACCGTTCCCTGGAGAAACACCCGTGATGCCGTGTTCCCCGAGCACAGACTCACGGGGAGAGAGGAGAGCCGCGGGCGGGCCTGGGGGGGGGGGTGAGGGCGGTGCGAGGCACGGGAAGCCCCTTAGCCCAGACAGTGGAGGACAGTGTCTGGAGAGGCCGCGGCCTGGGCTGTCAGGGTCAGCGGAGGCCCACGCTGAGAGCACCGCCCGGCTCGGCTGCGTCTGGCAGCCAGGGCACCCAGCTTGCACACCGGCCCCTCCCCCCCTGTGATCTGCACGCCATGCACGCACGCTGACTCTTCCTCCCGTGATCTGCACGCCATGCACGCACGCTGGCCCTCACCTCCCGTGATCTGCACGCCATGCACGCACGCTGACTCTTCCCCGTGATCTGCACGCCATGCATGCATGCTGACCCCTCCCCGTGATCTGCACGCCATGCACGCACGCTGACTCCTCAATCCCCGTGATCTGCACGCCATGCACGCACGCTGACTCTTCCTCCCGTGATCTGCACGCCATGCACGCACGCTGACCCCTCCCCGTGATCTGCACGCCATGCACGCACGCTGACTCTTCCCCGTGATCTGCACGCCATGCATGCACGCTGACTCTTCCCCGTGATCTGCACGCCATGCACGCACGCTGACTCTTCCTCCCGTGATCTGCACGCCATGCACGCACGCTGACTCTTCCTCCCGTGATCTGCACGCCATGCACGCACGCTGACTCTTCCTCCCGTGATCTGCACGCCATGCACGCACGCTGGCCCCTCCCCCCCGTGATCTGCACGCCTGGTGTCTGTAAGTTTTATCTGTGCTTCCTGAAAGGCCTTGGGGTAAGAGGCCTGGGAGAAAGAGCAGAAGGGGGCTGACTTTGAGGTGGGCTTTTCCCCCAAAGGCTGCCATTCCCACAGGTGGCCAGGGCCGCTAGACCTGGGGCAGGGCGAGGAGCAGGGACCCTCAGGGCTCTGGGAACCATGTGCGCGCGTGGACACGTCAGCGCCGGCCCTGGCTGTGCCCGAGGCGCTCGCTGTGTGTGGGGCCCGCGGCCTGTGTGTGTTTGTTCTGCCCCTGCAGAGTGAGGTGGGAGTGGGCGAGACGCAGTTCCGTGAGGACGTGGGGTCTGCGGGCGCGGCGCTGCGGACCGGCCTCAGTCCAGCTGAAGGAGGAGGGGTTTCTCTGATTTCAGGTGGCCGCTGTACGCTCACGGCAACTGTCAGCAGTGAGCCCGTCCCTCAGCCGCGCGACACCTGCTCCCAGGACTTCCCAGAGGTGGACGGGTGGGGGTTCCCTGCCGTTCCCCATCTCTCTCCGGGTAAGGTGCCCAGTGGCACACCAGTGGCACAGGTCTCTTCGCAGCCCAGCCCCGTGCCCCGTGGCCCTCCCGACCCTGCTGCTCCTTTATCTTGACTGAGTGGGATTTCCAAGTCCTTCACATTTGCTTTCTCCGTCCATAACCTCAACCAGTAGCCTAATCGTGTGGCTATCGCTTTCTGTTCTCCTCTGGTTAGGCCCCAGAGCTGGCACCTTGCCGTCTTCCCGCGGGCCCTCCTAGCCCGTGAGCTGAAAGACGGCGGAAAGTCCGCTTTCTAGAGCCGAGGATCGCAGGGTCATGGTTCTTGGCGCCTACAGGATCGAGCGCAGCTGCTTCGGCCTAGTGCAGGTGCCTCATCCCCAGACGCGGCTTCCCAGGGCCGACGCGGACCCCGCTACCCCAGGGTCTCGCCTCTGCGGCTCTGCCGTGCTTCTCCTTGCTTCTCCTGCCTTTCTGCTCTCCCATCTCTGACCGTCCATCCGGCTTCCCTCCGTCAGCCCCGCCCCGCGTGGGCCCCGTCGCCAGAGCACCTCTCCTTCGCCGTCCCCGGACATCTGCCCCCCACCACCCCGGTTCATTCTTCCAGCACAGGGGTCCCGTGCGCCTCCGCCCTGCATCTCCTTGCCGAGCTGAGCGCAGAGACAGCGTCAGACCCCTCACGTCACGGATGGCTCACGCCAGCCGTTCCGGTGTCCCTCCGAAGGAGCCGCGGCGGCCATCTCGGGAAAGCAGCAGCAGAGGGGAAAGGCATACCGACCTTCTGTGACCTTCTGTGACCTTCTGTGACCGCGCGCGCACCATGAGCAGAGCCCGAGGGAGCCCCGAGTTTATGGCTTCTGCTTCGTGTTGGCCGTGTGCTATGTGTGAGAGGAGACACAAGCACGCCCAGGCGCTTTTGGCACCGTGTCGTTCTGTCCTTGAGGACCGGCGTGCCCGGGAAACTGCGGGCACCAGGACCGTGACCTCCACCTTCACAGAACACGAGGACCGGCGTGCCCGGGAAACTGCGGGCACCGGTTGCCCCGCGTTTTATGCTCATTTACCAGAAAGAGAACCTGTCTGCCGAGGCGGCCGTGACCGGAGCGCGTGCTGGCTTGTGCGGTGTGAACCGGCTGCCCTCTGCGACCCTTACCATCCGGTCACTGCGAACATCCCTACGGAGGAGCCTCGCTGCAGGCGTTTATAGATGTCCCTCGCAGCCAGAGGGACTCGCGTCCGGAGGTGCAGCTCCCCGGACGCCGGGAGACCCGCGCCAAGCACACCCGCCTCCTCTGCTTCCTTCCGCGCTTGCTCCAGGCGGGAAGGAGGCCTACAGTTCGGCGACATGGTGGCTTTTTTCCTAACCCATTCGCCTCGTCAGTAATGTGACATTCCCCCCAGCACATTCCTTCTCCTTTCTTTGCTGTCATCTCGATAAGATCTTATTTTTCAAAGAGGTCCCTTTGCGTTGGGGGTGTTCACAGCGAGCCCCTCTCTCTCCCCTGTTCTCTCGCCCCCTTCCTTCCCCGGGGGTGGGGGGGTTCTGCAGAGCCGCCCTGGAAGAATCCGTGCTCATCCATCCTTCGGGCCTTGCTTCCCACGTGGAGCCGCGAGCCTCCGACCTGGCTTTAATACTCCATTTCCTACCGGTATGTTCCGGCCGACTGTCCTCAGACGGCGGGCGAGGCCTTCTCCCTCTCAGCCAGCCAGCGGAGTGGATCTCAGGAGCCTGTGTGTTCCCCTCCTCCGCCCGACCCCCGGAGGCGCTGGGGGGCTCAGACGCCCCGCCCCGCACTGCCCAGGGTGGGGGGAGATTTGAGAGCTCGAGGCGGCCTGTGACGAAGTGATGCCCGTCCCCCGTCCCACCCCACTTCAAGGCACACGTTCCCTTCAGAAGTGCAGTGGCGTGGGTTCGAATCTGCGGGCCGCTGGGCAGCCCGGGCGTCATGGGTGGGGCCGCTGGGGCGCCTGGCGGGACCACGCCGCGCCCGGCTCTGCCGGTCCCAGGCCCGCGGCCGCCTCCCAGTCCAGGGTTGGCAATCCAAGCATCTCAGGGCCCGTGCAAGTGTCCCCCGCGTCGGGGAACAGAGCCGGCATCCCTGCTCCTGGGCGCTTGGCCGTCCTTTGCCTTCTCCGCCCCTGCAGGCCCAGGCAGCTCGTGCTTGGAGCCCCCCGGCTCAGATCCGACGGAGGGGAAGATCGTGGCGGGCGCGCAGACGGCGTGAAGAGCGGCCACGCGGTCTGCGTGGAGAGCGGGCGGGGTCCTCCCGCGCCGGGGACCTGGGTCCGGCCCTCCCGGGCACGGGGAGCCCCCAGGTCCTCCCCCGTGCCTTGGAGCCTTTTCCACGTAAAGAAGCCGTGCCTACCGAGGAAGGGCGGCCCGGGGGGTGGGCGAGGCTGGCGGGGGACCCCGCGTCCTCCGCCGAGGTGCTCCCCCTCTGCAGATCCCCCACGCGGTGTCTTTGGCACAGGGAATGGTAGCCAACACGCCAGGCGAGGTGGTGAGCCGTGGCGCGACCTCCGAGGCCCGCTCCGGACCCGGTGCACGCGCAGGAGTGTGCCATTCCGGGTCCCGGCGGCTCCCAGGGCCTGGCGGGGGGCTCGCGGCCTTGGGACCCCAGAGGGGCCGCCGGGGAGCTGCCTGCTCCCCGGAGAGCGCGTGGGAGCCGCCCACTGTCTGAGGTCGTGGAGGGAGGGTGGCAGAACCGGGCGCCGTCTGCCGTCCAGGGCCTGCGGGATTGGTCTCACCTGGGCTTCGGCGGGGGCGGGATGGGCCGGGTGGGTGAGTTTGTCTTCTTGCTGGGTCTTCCGCGCTTTCTCTTCTCCATCCGGGCCGGCGCGTTGCTCTCCTGGGGCTTCTTCCCATTGTCTCCATGTTCTTTCTGTCATGGAAAGACAAAGAGCGAGAGAGGAGCAGCCCCGTGCGTAACTTCTCGTTGGGGCCGTTTGTAGTCCTGCTTTGTAAGATCTCGCCTCCGGGCACTGTAATTGGAAAGACATTTACTGCTTCCAATTTATAACTATTATTAATTTGACATCTTCGCTCCGAACGCAAGGAAGGAAAGGCCCAGATCATTATCAATATTCTAACATCCACGGAAAAATTAGTCAGGCCCCTACCAGAGATAAATCGTGTGCTGAGGAGGTAGCTGTTGCTGGAGAAGATGGTCCTTATGTAATGGAAACGTTTAAAGTGGAGAAGGCCGTTCTATTTCTCTTCTTGATAGCTCCAGACAACCGGGGTGTCGAGGTGAGGGAGAGAAGCTATCCAGGAGGGCTGCCTAAGAAAAGCAATATGTTTGCTGGGCTGATCAATAGGAAGATTAACTTAACCAAGTAGAAGACGTATCAATCTTGCTATTGATCAGTTTAGCAAACATATTGGTGTGCGGGCGTAGTATGACAGGGCCAACTGGGCAGTGTTTTTTCAGACCCCCGGGTAGATGTGCGAGCCTGGTGGTGCGAGCCACGGCCGCCTGCCTCGGAACCGAGCCCCCTGGGAAGGGGGCTCCTCTCTTCCAGTGCAGGTGGAGTCTGGGGAGGGAGAATCGTGGGATGGCGCCAGTGAACATAAGTGCTCGATTCATATTTAATTAGCAGATCTTCTTTAGTAGAGGGACTCCCGTGTCTGAATTTTAAAAAGCAGCGCAAGCTTTCCTTTGTTGGATAGTACGTGAGCACGCGGGACATTTATTTTAACCACCCACCTTGGCGAGAGAGCCACTTGTGATTATTGAATAGATATATGGTTAAACACAACATAAATTAAACGCTGCCGCTAGGAAGCGGACCCATATTCATCTATGAAGACCACTATGCACGGTTTTAATCTCGTCAGAGGGCTACCATTTGGAATTGTTTTGGAGAGATGTCAAGGGCTCCGCGTTGAATTGTGGGAATCCGTAAGAAGCTTTGAGGCAGAATCGGTGTAGCGTTTACGCCTTTTATTTATTCATCCAGTAAGCTGCACAGAAGAATCAGATTCCCTGACGTCATGCCGGCCGGCCCCCCCCCCCGCCCCCGGCGCCGTGGCCCCCCCCCCCCCCCCCCGTGCCGCAAGGGGGTGGGGCAGACCTGGGCTCTGGGTTTCCGTAAGCCCAAGTGTGCCCGCCCTCCACCCTCCCCCACATGTGGAGGAAACGCAAGGCCCCGGGCTTGATCCTGTACAGGCCACACGACCTGCAACCCGAGGAGTTCTATTATAGATCGGAATGCTCTCCCTCGCGAATGCCGCCATTGCTTCTCGCTCTTCCCCCCCCACCTGGCCAGCCACCGGCGACCTCTCCTCCCCCCTAAGCCTCTGGGAGTCCGGCTCCATGGGAGAGGCGCGGGAGCCTCTTCGGCGGGCGTCCGCAGCGAGGCAGGTGCAGGTCGACCGGGCTGAGGCCCGGCTGCTCCCGCCCCGGGGAGCTCCAGAAATCCTGGGGCGCCGAGCGAGTGAGGCCGCGTCCTAGCGGGAAACCCGGATCGCAACGGGAGATAACCGCTTTTTCCGAGAGTGAGTTATTCATTACTTTCGTGCGATAATTCCATTTTACCTGGCGTCATTGTATAGGCTCGGGCAGGGAACAGGGAATCTCCTCCCGGTGAATTCGTGTGGACGTAGTGATGGAAGTTAGAGATGGCTCGTGTCTTACTGCGGAGGCTACGTTGGAGATGGCCGCCGAGAGTCCGGATGGGAGGGGCCGGGCCCGGGGCCACTGATGGGGGTGCGTCTCTGCCTGCGCAGGCTGAGGACCAGAAGACGCCCAGCGCCTCCCAGAGCCCGGCAGTCACTGAGCAGCGGCGGGGCCGAGGGCGTCTCGCGGCCCCGCTGACTGGGGAACCCGGCTCCGCGCGTGCCGCTCTGCGCGCGTCTCGGCTCTAGAGAAGGACAGATTTCCACTTCACGGCTTCTGTTTGGCGCACCTGGGCAGCTGCACGCGCCTGCGACTCAAACGCAGCAAATAGGATTTCAGGACACATCCCGCTAGGGGCCAGGATAGTTTCTTTGGTGTCTAAGACCAAAAGTTATAGCTCTATCCTGAGGTTTTTTAGAATTCACAAGTGTTCAGCGTTATCACTTTAGATTGTCTTGGTTCAATTAGTTTAAAAAGAAACACAAAACTTCTAATAGCTGGGCGCCTTGACCTATGCCGATTGTCTCAATCGCTAGCAAGCTGCGGTCCGGAGGTTCGTGGCTCAAAGCCAGTCTAGGTAAAAATGTCTACGAGACCCCATCTCCAAATCACCAGCAAAAGCAGGCTGGAGACATGGCTCAAGTGGGAAAGCCCTAGCCGAGAAAGTCCAGCAAGCCCAAGGCCCCGAGTTCAAACAAAATAATACAAAAACAAACCAAACAGCGATGAACAGGACGGATCATAAAGCCAATTCTTTCAGCATTGAATCGAGAAACTCAGCTGCTGAAAAGATGGTGTGCATGGCAGCTAGAATCAGACTCACATGGCGAACTCATTTTAAATTCTGATTTCTAGGCTTTGCCCCATACCCAAAGAATTAACATCCCTAAGGTGGAAATCCAGAAATCCTGAATTTCAACAAATTCTCCCACTAATATTACATGTACTCTTGAAGACTCAAAGGCCTCTCGAGGGAATGGTTTGAGTTTATTGGATCTTATCAGTGTTCAAATGTTTAAAAGTACTTCATCTAAGTAGTTATAAAGTGTACACCCACGTGAGGTTGGAAATATTTTGAGCTGAAGCACAACAATTTTACACAAAGAACCAAAGGTTTGGTTTATGTATGTCTTTAGCCTGATGCTGACCGATGATAAACACACAGATAAATCACCAGGCAATTTTGGCGGACCTCGGACAGACACTGGAGAGATGAAGTATTTATTGTGTCCTCCTTAAGTCCTTGTACGAAGGGTTGCCGTCCAACACGTCATTTCCTGCATGCAGTGCGTCCTAATCCGTGTCACCCTTTCACCCTTCTCCCCTATCACCCCCCAATCCCACCATCCCCTCCATTTCCCTAGATCCCCAGGAAGCGATCAAAGTCGCGAAGCTTCTACTCCGCCTCACTTACACCCTGAGGGATGGCATGACCGTCTGTGCAGCGATCGCACGCACACACGCACGTGCACACGGACACGCGCGCAAGGGACGGGACCTGGTGGTGATGAGGCTGTTGTAGGACCCTCATGCTGTCCCTCCGCCCCCCGCCCCCCGCCCCCCCCCCCCCCCCGTGGGAGCACCATCAGGTCCTCCGTGAGGAGCTGAGCGAGGGAAAGGGTGTGTGGAGGCTTACAGAGGCTCTCGCCTCGCGGAAAGAGGCTTTCCCACGCGTCCACTTGTGAGCAAACATCTTCCCGTACAGTGACCCAAAGCGAGGCTCCGGAAAGAGAGGCGCGGTGGATGCCCTGGGGGAGGCAGAGCCCCCTCCCCCCCCCCGTCAGACTTTCCCAGGGAGGGAAGGGGGTCTGCCTCGAAGGCCCCGCGGGATAAGGATGGGGCCGGGGGGTGGGGGGAGGCCTGCTCCCCCAGAAAACCAGGCTTCAAGCGGTCATCCGAAAACAGCCGCCGTCATGGCCCCTTCTAAACCGAAGGGCCTAGGGGGAGAGAAAGCAAGAGCGTATTCCAGAGCAGGTTTGCTCTGTGGGTGGCCAACAAGGAAGTGGAAATCACGGCTCAGGAGCAGCCCAAGTGAGGGTCACGGCACCTCCCCTTCTGCCTCTTAACACGCCCGGGCTCACCCCGGCAAAGCGCGAGCCCGTGGCCCAGAGACGCATTGCGGTCCGGCTACCCCGGGGCCAGCACTGAGCCGTCGGCCGCGTCCCCAGGCCGGGACGAGGGCAGAAGCCACGCTTGCTCCCGGTCTACACCCGCCTTCCCGGGGGTCCTGGCACACCGATGGAATACCTAACTGCGCTGGGTAGGATCGCTTCTGACCACACGCTCCCATGCTTCTCTTGGCGCAGGTTTAATTGGCCATAAGGGGCCTGGGTCTCCATCTTGGTCTCATTAGCACCAAATTTTAACTAAATGGCCCAGCTGACCCATGTCCAGCGCCTCCGCACCTCCTCCGAGGCCAAGATGAAAGTCCTCCGCGGTGCTCTCCGTTCATTAACATTTACATCGTGATTGCTGAAACTCGGGGGCAGTGGGGGGGGGGCAGCGGGCACACTCGGGGTGGGGGGGAGCTCTAAAGTTCCTTCCAGCAGGGCATCCTGCATTTTGATCATGCGTCCATGAGTCTCGTAGAGGAAATGGCGTGGCAAGTGAAATGCAAATGACTGGAGTGTGTGTGTGTGTGTGTGCGCGCGCGCGCGTGCAAGGTGTGACCCAGTGCAGAAGCGGGACCTGAGGAGACAGGTCGGGGGCTGACCTCGTGTAGTCGTCTTAGATCCAGCACGGTGTGTCTGCTGGGCACCCTGTGGTAACCAGGGAAGGGAGAAGGGGCGCGGGGCCTGGCAGGAGGGGCGCACGGTGTGTGGAACGCCTTTGGATGGGAACGATGGTGGGGATGAGTGTACCTTCCTTCCTTCCTTCCTTCCTCGCCTCCTCACGTATCCGTGTATGCACCGCTCACTGTTTCCTGAGCACAGGAGGCCCTGGAGGACAGGATGGGGGAGGAATAGGAGGACAGGGCCCCGGACTCGGGGTGGCTCCCGAGGGGAAGGCGGCCTGCAACGCGGGACGGGAGGCGGTCCGCGGAGCACGGGCCCCGGCCCTTCCCGGGCCCGGGGTGGCTCCCCAGGGCCTCCAGCGCGACCGCGGCTGTCCACGGTGCGGGCCGGGTGCTGCCCGTCCTCTGGGAAGGGTGGCGGGCCACGCTGTGCGCCGAGCCCTCTGCGGGGGACACGCCAGCGTGCGGCTCGGGGTGGCGGCTCGGCCCCGGGACAAGCAGAGCCCCCAGAGGGGCAGCTGTCTGCCAGTCCACCTTGCGCAGGAGAGCTCTGCCGGCACCTGCTCCGCCCAGCGCAGCACTTCCCAGAGCGAGTCTCCCCTGCCGGCCACGGGCCATCCGATGTCTGTTCTTGAGCCGACGTCTAGGGCACCTTGTAGTGAGTTAAATGCGACTTTCTGTCATGTCCATCCATCTTGACACGAGCTCCAGGGAGGAATAGGAACGGCTTCCTTTCCTTCTTCCCGTGCCTGACCCTCTAACCCATCGACTGGAGTCCTCTTACTCCTCGATCAGCTCTTCCCCCGCTAAGGGGAGAGCTAGGGCAATCAGAAACTGGAGCAGGACATCTTTACCTCGGGACCCCCAAAGGCTTAAGAGTAGAGGGAGAGAAAGCCCGTCCGTCCATCCACAGGAGAGGGAAGACCAGCGCCCGCTCTCGTGCGCCAGATGGGCAAAGGCTGTGGTGCCCGGCTCTTCCTGGGTCTTCCTGCCACCCTGTGGGTGCCTCGCCTGAGGGGGTTGGGCCACCGTGCTGGTCCTGGATCGGGGCATAGCATGACAATTTCTTGGTTTAGAGACGATCACACTTGCATCCACAGTGACAGGCTGACGTGGTCTCCTGGATAGAGGAGGACATACACCTAGGAAGACGCGGGGAATACGGGCTTGCAAGTGCGTAGTGCGGCCACCAAGGGGGTTGACTGGATTCAGCGTCTAGATTAGCCGCCAGCGTGGGGCATCAACAACGTCCACGCCGAGTCAGGGGCAGTGCTGGCTGGTGTCGGGGACCTGAAAGGGCCCCCAAGGGCCAGCGACTCCGCTCCCCCTCGAGGAGGTCCGCACCACCGAGCACATTCCCAGAACCTCAGTCGGCACGGCAGCTACACGGACAGCAGCGCTCGAAGGCCAGGTGCTGACGAGCATTGCGGGCATGTGACTGACTTCTGCAAACCACACAGCAAGGTGTTTGCATGACGTTCCCCGTGCCACGGAAACCCTGTGAGCCCAGGCTCGCCTCTCAGGCTCCGCGCCCGCGACGGCCAGGTCCAGAGGGGCAGGAAGGGCTGCTGCTGGGGGTGAGACCCAGGAAAGAAGCCACCTAAACACATGGAGGAATAATAATAATAATAATAAAGACAACGTATTATCAAAACGCATGCATGTGTCCACGGTTAAAGAACTGCTCAATTATTCATGCAATCGCAAACAATGAAAATTCTAAGACTAAACCTAGCTTTATTTTCTGCAAAACCGAGGCTCCGTTGCTAGATGTACGACTGAATTCCGTGCCTATTTCTGGTCCCTTCTGTGTAAATGATGCATCGTGCCCTAAAAGGAGGCTTCGTGTAGGCAATAAGAACAAAAAGCTGGGGCTGGGAATATGGCCTAGTGGCAAGAGCGCTCGCCTCATATACATGAAGCTCTGGGTTCGATTCCCCAGCACCACATATATAGGAAAAGCCAGAGGCGGCGCTGTGGCTCAAGTGGTAGAGTGCTAACCTTGAACAAGAAGAAGCCAGGGACAGTGCTCAGGCCCTGAGTAAAAGCCCCACGACTGGCAAACACACACACACACACACACACACACACACACACACACACTTTTCAAAGGTAGACTCTTGTGTTCTATTCCTAAGTCATAAATTTGTGTTAAATCAATTCAGTGTGTTTTAAAAATGTTTTCTCATAACCCTTCCTTAATGGCTGGACTTACTGTTTAGAATCCTCATTATGGTACCAAAAAAAAGGGCTGTGGGGTGGGGTGGGGGGGACTGAGTCCAGCCGGTGTGTGTGGTGGAATTCGGGTGAGGTGCAATCTGAAATTCTAGATTTGGAGTAATCAAACGGAAGGGTACAGGACTGACACATCCCTCCGTGAGGGTTTCAGGTGGAGTAACGTCTTCATGGGGAGGAGGAGGACTTTGAAGCCGACTGGACAGTTTCTTGCAGTCTCTTCTGTAGTGTTTTCGGAGGGACATCTCCAAGGAGACTGGCTTCCGTGCTGTGAGGGAAGCCGGGTGAGGACGGACTGTCCAGTCCTGGGAGCGTTCTGCTGGCCGGCCAGGCTCCGCCCAGGCCCCGAATGCTGATGACACCTTCCCACCTGTTACACTGGGTGGCTGACCATCAGCCTCCTGGGGAATCTCACTCCATGAACCGGGGCCTCTCAGGGCCAGCCACGCCTTTCCAGTTCCCACTCCCACAGCCTCCGCCCATCCGGAGTCCCGCACGGGGCCAGGCTCCCGTCTCAGTGCTCAGACTCCGCCTCCCTCTCACCTGGGTAGGTGACCAAGCCAGGCTCCTCTTCCACACAGGAGCGCAGGGGCTCCGGCAGGTCTCATCGCATGGGAACCGAGCTAGACCCGTGTGAAACTCAGAGAAGACAGGAATCAGGAATACAAGAACATAGTCCTGATAAGGGTCAGTTACATAGGCATGCGTCCCGTTAAGACCCAGTGCAACACTGAAATAGTATTTCCTGGGACTGCGTTGATGGAAGCAAAAATTATTTGATTTACGATTATATGGATCTTAATTATAGAGTCTGAAACATAGAACTTATAGAGTCTGACTTTTAAGGTAGGTTGCTGTTAGCTATTAAAGCCAGTTTGGTTGGCCTTGTAGATTGCTTTGATAATCTACTCTGGTTGTGCGTTCGGGCTTCAGTGTGCACTTGTGAGTGCTGTCTCCGTCAGTAGTGAGGTGTGGAAGGGAACGTGACACAAACGTGGCGGTCATGCTCGTGAGCGATCAGTAGCAAGATTTTTAAAGCCATCAAGCTAGGCCTGGTCCAGCAGGACCACAAGCCAAGCTACCCGGGAGGAAGCAGGAGGAAGAGTCCCAGTGTGAGGGACAGTCGAGGTGGAGTTAGGGAGTCCTTATTCCAAAACTCAGAATGAACACAAACCTATCAGGATCGTGGCTCAATGGTCCAGCATTGGCCAAGCAGGCCTCGTTTCTCTGGGATCCATTCCTAGGATCTCAAAGCGAATTTCCAACGTCCAGGGTGTGTTTTTGCGTGGTGTGCTTGATAGAAAAGGGGACAATGTCTGTCTGCGGCTTCTCTTCACTCTGCTGCGCTGGGCCTGCAGAGCCCCAGCCCGCCATCTTTCTGTATGGAAACTACCCGTCTATTTACAACCGCACACATAGACAGCATGGAAATACGGGAACACCTGGGAATTCTACTGGAAACAAAAATAAAACGTAAGAATGGTCGTTACTCTAAGATGCACCGCTGCGGGCAGTTTTAAAATACAAAATTTATCCTCAGCAAGGTGGACGTTTTTTTTCCTTCACTTTCTTAAATTAGCACGACCTATCGAGTGCCTACGTGAGTTAACGGTATTAGCAATTTGGGTTTTTTTTAAAGTGAAAAGGAAAAAAAAAACAAAGAATTACAGAAGTCCAATGATTTCCAAATCAATCTTATTCTCCCAATGATTACATTTTCCGGTATTTTCCTTCTATTTGATCTTGAACATCAGCCATGAATTCTCTGGAGCCGACACGATCTTGTGAGTCCGACGTTGGAGGGGAAGGGCGTCGATGCAGGAGAGACGCGGAGCCGGGAGGCCCGCGGGTCAGGAGCGGAGAGGGCCCTCCCGGGACCGCAGAGGGAGCAGCCCCCGAGGCAGGACTCGCACCTGGGCGGAGGATGGCGCGGGCAAAAGCGCCGGGCTTGGGGGAGCGGGCAGGCGTTTGGGGGGCCCCGGCTGCGTGCCAGCCTGCCCCCCCCCCCCGGGCCCTGCTCGCCACAGAACCCAGGCCAGTGGGAGAAAGGGAGCGGACGGTGCGGGGCTGTCAGAGCAGAGGCCCTGGCTCTGGGGACAGCGCGGGCTCTGGACACCCACCAGAGGGGGCGGGGGGAGACGGAAAGCATGGGGGGGGGGAGTCAAGCCGGGAGGTGATGAGGGGGCGCCATCCCTGGAGACAGCCTTCCTCCGTGGCCTCGGGAGCCCCAAGGGGCCTGCTGCTCCGTCCACAGCCGCACCCCACGCTGGAGAACGGCACCCCACGCTGGAGAACGGCACCCCACGCTGGAGAACGGCACCCCACGCTGGAGAACGGCACCCATCCCGGAGCTGCGCTGCCCAGGGCCAGTCCCCGCCCGCCCTTCACGGCCCAGCATGCACTGCCCGGCCCCCGCCCCCCCCCTACACATGGGCAAACTCTCCTGTGCCACACGCTCACTGGTAAATCTTTACACTAAAATCCATCCCGGCTCAGCTCGCCAGTGAGCTCACGGCCGTGGAGACACACGCACCACGTGGCCGTCCTAGGAAAACACTCCTTCGTGTGGCAGCCGGAGCTGGCGGCGCTCCCAGGGCCTGGGCGGCCTCCACCCTGCGCCAACAGCAGCTCCCAACGTCATCCCTGCACCACCACGGCTGCTGACGGGCGGGGCCTGGGGCAATCTCGCAGCTCGCCTTCAGATGCTAGGAATATCCATCGCAATACACGGCAAACGCTGCTAACTTGGTTGTCACCAATGGGTGATCCGTGTTCAAAACTGGATCTAGCCAGCTCCAACACCGGGGACACTCAGAACCGCCTCTGGATGGATAATCTAGTCTCCCCTGGCAAGTGCTACGCGGATGCGGGTTCGAGGGCAGGGCTCCAGAGCCTCCGTCAGGACCACTGCGGAAGGAAGAGACGCTAAAACCACAAACCCAACGGAACCGGACCCGGAAAAACAAGCAGACACGGCGTGAGGAGTCTGCTGCAAGCGAGCAGGGCTAGAGCCAGGAGCCCTCCCCCCACCCGTCCCCACCCAGCCCAAGGGGAGAACCTGCCCGGGTCGCCCAACTGGCCGGGTAGACAGAGCCGTTAGCTCGAGAGCACCACCGCAGTCCAACACGCGCCGCATGGCCCACGCACCCACGCAGCCTCTTACGTTAGGCAACAGGCATGGGAGGCGAAGATGGAGATGAGAAGAAGGACAGACAGAAAACAACCCCCAGCTGGACATCGGTGCCTCGGGCCTGTAATCTAACTACTCAGGAGGCTGAGGTCTGAGGAAAGGAAGGAAGGGAGGGAGGGAGGGAGGGAGGGAGGGAGGGAGGGAGGGAGGGAGGGAGGGAGGGAAGGAGAAGGAAGGAAGGGAGGGAGGGAGGGAGGAAGGAAGGAAGGAGGAAGGAAGGGAAAGAAGGAAGGAAGGAGGAAGGGAAAGAAGGGAGGGAGGGAGGGAGGGAGGGAGGGGAGGGAGGGAGAAAGGAAGGAAGGGAAAGAAGGAAGGAAGGAGGAAGGAAGAAGGAAGGAAGAAGGAAAGAAGGAAGGAAGAAGGAAGGGAGGAAGGAAGGAACTAGAACTCCCTACCTGAGCCCCGCCTCCAGGACTCTGTGCACCCCACCCTCGCCGGAACCCCCGCCTCCCGCAGTTTGTGTACCTCCACCCTGGCCTGAACCAGGTCCCCCAGCTTGAACCCCTTTCCTTGCTCAGGGGACTCTCGTCCCGGGAACCCCCCGCCGTGCGGTGCCCGACCGCGGGGCCAGTGTGTTCTGAAGAGATTCCCGTCTGCCCGGCTCCACATTGATTTTCCCAGGCAGGTGCCCGACGCCGCGGCCAGTTCGTTCGCGCGGTCAGATAGGCAGAGAACCCCCCCCCCCCCCCCGATCGCTCCGCCTGGTCGAGGATTTATGGAACACTCACCCCAGATAAATATTTCCTGGGTGTCGGCTGACGTACACCCGCCCTCTGTAACACAAGGGGGTGGCTTAACTCGCCGCAGCCATCGGGCTTCTTCAAATCCCCGCTGGCTCGGGCGTGCGGAGGCGGAAGAAAGGCCCGACCTCACCTCTGACCCCCGGGCGCCGTCCTGGCTCCCTTCCCACGGGGTAGGCCGCGCCGGGGCCCCTCCACGCGGCGCGGCCGCCCCACGCCCCTTCCGTCCGCCCGCGCCCACACCTGGCGCCCGCCCCGCCCCCCCGCCCACCCGCCCGCGATATTGACGATATTCCCTGTTGATTTCCTCATTCTCTCGGCCCGGGCTGGACCGACCTCTTTAAAATTTTTTTTATAAACGTCCGTAATTGCCGCGTCCAACTTCAATTCATTACTTTCCCAGGCCTCATGTATTTTGATGATATGAGAGTGGACCGCATTTACATGCAAATTGAAGTTTTATATTAATAAGGGCCAGTGAAAGGAGAAGGCATGGTAATGCTCCGTGATGACTTTTAAATACATTTGCCCATGTCTCGGCTGGCATTAGCATGGTCGGGCCACGAGGAAATCATGTTGGCCTGATTGCAATTTTGTTTTCCAATTGAACGTACAATTTCATCAGGTTTCCCTGTCATTTCTAATAATGACTTAAGTTTGCCCGCTAAATTGGAGAATTTCCCCGTCCCCCGGGCGGGCGGGCCGGCCACCGAGCCCCGCCCGGCCCACGCGGGCCGCGCCCGTCCCCCAGGCCCCGGCGCCCACAGACGGCGGGCAATGACGGGGGGCTCCGCGCGGCGCGCTGCTGACCCCACACACGTTACCTCGTGTCGAAGACTCCCAGGGCCCGAGAGCTCCTGTGCACCCGGGGCCCCCCTCGGCGCCTGGTCCTCACAGACCCCGCCTCTGCTCCCCGCGGCCCGGCACCCGTGGGCGACGGGGCTACCCTCCGCGGGGGCCCGTCGAGGTCCCGGAGGGCTGGGAGGGACACCTCGCTCAGAGCGGACGCCGGGCTCTGCGCCCCACGGATAGGGGGGTGTGCGTTGGGGGGCTGCGCCCCACGCTGCCCCCGGAACTCGCTCCCAGCCCGGTCCTGCGTGCGCGTGAACTGGCACGGGCGTCGGCCCTGGCAGGCACCGAGCCCCGGGGACCCGGCGCGGTGCCGTCTGGTGCGTGGTTTCCTCCATCCAACCCCCGAGCGCAGGTCCCTTGACTGAGAGGAAAACAATATCCTTCCGGCAAGCCTGTTATTCAAGCTCGGCGTTTGTCTGCACTGATTTTATCTGGGAGAGGACAAGTGCTGATGGCCGGTGGGATACGAGCTAGGCCGTCGGGGCGACCGCGGGGACCCGTGGTCTCTGACCAGGGCGAGTGTGAACCCAGCGCACCTCCCGAATTAGCACCTCCTATCTTCAGTGACAGCCTTCGGCAGTCCAGAGATAAGCCCGGCCGCTCCGGGAACAAGCGGGTCGGCGTGGCCCGGCACGGCGGTCGGTGAGACCTCGACGAGCACGTCAGAGTTCTCCAGGAGCTACTTAGAAAACAGGGGCGAGAGGGGAGGGCTGTCGGCTCGGCCCTTTCCCGTTTGATTGTGAGATTAAACACAAGGCGCCCAGTGCTGTTTGTTTATAGGTTTAATCTTCGTAATTATGGAAATGGTCCAAAGCAGAGGACCGGAGGCGCTATCCCGCAGCAAGAGCCCTTGTGTTCGCACGTGTCTTTCGTTCGTGTGGAGGGACGTGGCGACATGTCCACGGGCGTGCGTGGCTGTGGAGGGTGGCACCGGGGTGGGCGCTCTACCGTGTGAACCACACTCTGTCCCTAGCTCTTTTCCCTCTGGTTTTTTTAAATTTATTTTTTATGGAGGGCCTCACATGACTTCCAGCCCGGATCCCCAACTTCCGTGTACCCTCTCTGGGTAGTCGGGGTGAGGGGCAGGCCCCGTCGTGCCCAGATTTTCGTGGGCTGGAGTGAGGTCTCCTGGACGATTTGTTGAGCGTGGCCGTGAGCTGTGACTCCCCGAGTCTCAGCCTCGAGTCCCGAGACTGCGGGTGTGAGCCACACCTTGCACACTCAGAATACGGGATCCCGTCTCCCCACTTGCCCTTTCTTATCTCCAGTCTCCAGTTCCACCCTTCCCAATGGCCCCCATTCTACGGGCATTTTTCTTTGTTTAACTGAGATTCTACGTTGGGGGGAGCGCTCTGGAGGGAGGAAAAGACGGAGGAAGAGGCCGACCGTTGGTTTGGGGGAAGGACGCTGAGCGCCCCAGAGCTCCGCCCCGGGAAGAGCTGCCGGTGTGCTTTCCGCTCCTCTGTGGCGAGTGGAATCCGGACCCGCGGCTCTCCTCTGCCTCCGATGCCGGCGCCCGCGAACACACGGGGGGCGCGACGGGGTGAAAGTGAGATGACGCGAGGCTGCTGGCCGGCAGACGTCCGGGTGGGGGAGGACCGGCCTCGGTGGGCCCCCTGTGGGCGCCAAGGTCCGTCAGCACGGAGGGACGCGGGAGGAGGAGGAGGCGGGAGAGGTGACAGCCAGGCAGATGGCGCGGTTCCCCGAGGCCTGGCCTGGCCTGGCTGGCGCTCACGCTGAAGTCAGGGGGGACCTGAGCCAGGGAGGCCGAGACGCGGGGTGGGAGGGAGGGGGGCGGACAGAGGCCCCGGGCCTTCCCTTCCGGTTCTGTCGCACCACGAGCCGAGGCCGCTGAGACCTGGGCTCTGCCCACTGGGGTCCTCTAAGTCAGGAGACCCCCCGCCCCCCAGAGGGCACGGTTAGCGAGCACCGGCTCTTGGGTCCAAACCCAAGGTGTTCTCCTCCCTTCTTGCCTTCCTGGCTTCCAGTCACAGGCCCTCCCGGGTCTCCATGCCAGAAATCCAGGCTGCTCGTGGCTAGGTTCTGTTTCCTCACCACCTTCGACCTCCCAAGTGCCTAAAAGCTGGAGGAATCCTCGCGCCAGGCCCCTCGGCAAGGCCGCCGGCTTCGCAGAGTCCCCACCCCCCAGCGCCATCGCCATCGCCAGCACACGCCCAGCGTCCAAGCCGCCCCGCCCGCAGCAGCTCTGTGTCCTGATGAAACGGCCTGAGCGCTTCCTTGGTTCTGCGTGCGTGCGTGTGTGCGTGCGTGTGCGTGCACGCACGCGCGTGCGCCGGTCCTAGGGCCTGAATTCAGGGCCTGGGTGCGGTCTCCGAGCGGCCCCGGAGCGCTGACGACCTGGCTTCTCTGCTGCCTACCACCTTGCCTCGCTCCCCGCAAGCAGACCGCCTCGCGAGGGGCCGGGCGACGCGTGTCAGGGCCCTGACGGATCGTGTGCATGCACGCGTGTGCACACCCACACTCTCTTACAGATTCCTTTACACCATCCAAACTCCACGGGGGTCCGTGCCCCGCCCCGCCCGCCCCGCAACGTGAGAACCCCCGGAGCAAAGGCAGAGGGTGGGACAAAGCCGGCGGGAAGCCGGCAGCTGTCCCGTCCCACCGCAGTGGCTGCCAGGGCACCCCGGGCCGCGTGCCGGCGCTTCTGCTCCCGTCACCGTGCGTCCAAGGCAGGCCTCTCCTCTCCTCTCCTCCCCGCGGAACCTCCAGACCCGCCGCTTGGCGCTCCCATGGGGATCTGCGGTGCCCTCTACCTGGCTCCGTGGGTGCTGAAGCCACAGGTCCCGCAGGTAAAATCCGGAGCAGGCTCAGCCCGGGTTAGCTCACCACCCGGGGCGAGGGCCTGGACGTGCCGGGTGTGGAAAGCACGCGGCACACCCGGTGCGCACACGCGGTGACTGGTGTCCCTGGCTTGCTCAGGATGATCCAGCCGTGGCAACGCTACCACGCATCCCAGGAAATCCCCTCTGAGGGGCCCTGACACTTGCCCACCCTGAGAGCCCATCAGCCGGATCACACAAAGTGCTCACGATACCCAGCCAAGGCTCAGCGCGGAAGAGCTCTGTGCTGTTGAGGCGGCTCGCAAACCAGTGCACAGCCTCCCCGGATTGAGAGATGACGTTTCTTCCTGCCCTGCCCTCCAGAACCGCCCTGCCCTCCCTCCAGGTCCTAACAGGACTCAAGGATTCAAGGATAGTTTGCAGGAAGTCAGGTGACACAGCAAAGTCACAGGAAGTCGTTTTGTCTTTCCTCGTTGTTGTTTGTGCTGCACCGCGAGCAGTTTCCCTTCCATTGAGTTTATTTCAGGGACATCAGTCCTCTTGTTTGTCATGGTAAGGCGTTCCAGAGATGACTTTTCTAGCCACTAGAGAAGGAAATAACGGACACAGAGCAATCACTGTCTAAATCTTTCTCTCTGCCTTTTGTCCCTCAAAGTAGAGCAACCAATTTTTTTTTTTAATGTCTTCATTGGAAACCCAGTGGAAAGGAGAGCAGAAAGTCACAGCTCTGACAGGAAGGAGCTTTCCCTCAGCAAACGCCTCTGCTAGGTAGGGGCAGAGCAGGGATCATTCCTCCTGCCCTCCCTCCCTCCCTCCCTCCCTCCCTCCCTCCCTCCCTCCCTCCCTTCTTTTTCTGGGAAATCACCTTCCTAAACTCTTTCCTCATGTTTGTTTGTTTTTTTACTATTGAGTTTAAGATGTTCTTTGTGTGTTTTAGATGCTAACCCCTTGTCAATATCTACAGTATATAGTTTGCAAACACTTCCTCCCGTTGGCTGGGTCGGCGTCGACTCTGTTGCCCGTGTCCTTTGAGGGCAGCCTTCCGTTGGAATCCCCCTGCAGTGCGCGCTGTAGAGTTGCCCTTGCTTGACTTTTCTTACCCACGCTTTCCGCATCACCGCCAGGGCTCAGCGGCTCCCTCTGAGGTTTTCTCCCGAGGAAATTGTAGTCTTTGCTCCTATGTTCAAGCCTGATTTTGCAGAAGCTAATTTCTGCATAGGATGAAGGTGGAAGGTTCAGCTTCGGTTATTTACTTATTTTCGCAGGTTCCATAGCTCCTTCTGTGGCTCTGTTCTTCCTCCATGAAGTCAGCTTCTCACCCTTCTCAAAACTCGCATCACCGCGCATGTGAGGTCTTATTTGTGGGTGCTTCGGTATTCCCACGGGTTGCTCTGTCTTTGTGCCACAGGGTAGCGTGCTGTGGCTGTGTAGGAAATCTGGCCATCGGGAAGACTGAGACCTTTACGTGGGTTCTATTTTCACGCCAATGGGTTGACTCCTCTAGTCAGGTGAGGTTCCACATGTATTTTAGGATGGCATTTTCTATTTCTGTATAAAGTTTCTTGGGATTTTGATAGATCGTTTCCATATTGTATTATCGCCTTAACACCAAGTTTTCCAGCCCAGAAACACAGGAAGTTTCCATTTAATTGCTGCCCAAACTTTCAACGATGCCTTACAGTGTTCAGAAGATCACTCTTCACCCTCTTCTTGATAAGCTCTCTTTTCTGGATGCTTTTACACTTTCCATTAGAGATGATCTCGTCTTGATGTAGAAAATCAGGACGGGTTCTTCTCCCGTGCAAAGCTGTTGAACGCATTTATCGCTTCCAGCATGGTTTCGGGAAGTGCAAAGCTTTCAGGTTTTCTACACATACAAATGAACGCACGCCAACATCGAGCAAGTCTGTTCTGAGTTGGAGAGAGATATCTTGAGAGAAATCTTTGGCCGGTTTTAAAGTAAACATTTCTTCACGGAGAGGGGAGGACTCAACCAACTCAAGACCCCTCCTTTGGTTTAAAGTAATTTCCAAACGTTTTTATGAGGATTGATTCACAGCTTATACTGATTTGCTGGTTTTTCCAACAAAAACATAGTGAGGTGCGCTTGTGGTGTGTGAACGTATCTTAACGCCATTCTCTGCCCGGCTGGTGTCCCTGGCTCCGCACCGCAGAGAGGCCACAGGCCCGCGCCCACCAGGCCCCTTCTGCGTCCCAAGCGGAGCTGCTGCCCCCTCCGCCCTTCCTCCCCATCGCAGGTGCCCAGAAACTCAGGGCGGAGGGCTCCACTCGGCCCCCAAGCGCCTCCTCCACGCGGGAGACGCAAAGGCTCCGCACGCCGGGTGCAGGATCTCTCTCTGCACACAGATCGCCCCTTCCGCTCTGGCGTGCGGTCTCTGGCACGCAAAGGAGTTGCTCGTGGCTGTGGATTATGCAGACCGCCGGCTTACAGGCCCTGACTCTAAGTGGCATTCATTGGTTTAGACAGATCATCCAGAAAGGAAATAGAAATAATCTTTTGTTCGTTTGTTTTATTTGCTCCCCAGGCTTTGCAATTCACAGCCTAATAATTTCATTTTAAAAGGAACTGTCACGAAGCGTGCCTCTATTTACTATTAAAATAGGAAGAAAGAAACTGATTAAATTTCCAGCAGGAACAAGCCTTCTGCTTTCCTCCCTCTCTCCCTCCCTCCCTCCCTCCTTCCCTCCCTTCCCTCTTTATTTCCTTTCTCTTCCCTCCTTTCTTCCTTCTCTTTCCTTCCCCTCCCTTTTTCCCCTCTTGCTAACATATGCAGATATATTCCAGCCAGGTGCTGGCTGCCCACGGCTGTAATCCTACCTACTCTGGAATAAACATAATTAAACATCACACACACACGTGCGCGCACAGCCACACGCACACGCACACACACGCAGGCATCCCCAGGCAGTAGCCCATCCAGCAGGGCCTGAGCTGGCCGGTGAGAGATCATCCGTCCCTGGAGGAGAAACTGGTGTGGGTAAAGTTGGGGTCAGGGTGTCGCCTGAAGTTGTCCCGCGTCCACACAGACATCTGGGACACTTGCGATGGGACTGAAGAAGCCAGGGGACCCGAGAGCTAGGGCCTAAGGACTGGGAGACATGGCCATCCCGATGGCAGACCGGCCACGACGGGGACCGGAGGCAGGCTGTGCTTACGCTGTTGGAGAAGCAAGGAGCAGGTAGTTGGGACAGGTGCGGCAGGAAGCTGGGGGAGGCCTGACCTGGCCGGCCGCGGACAGCCCTGGCTGCCCTGGGCGCATGGGGCCTTGTGGGTGCGGGAGAAACGGCAAGGCCTGGATCCCACAGCTACAAGGTTCTGGCTGACAACGTCGGTAAAAGGAAGAGGCAGTCACGGAGCCCAGCCTGGAGGAGAGCCCCAACCCGGAGAGACCGTCCAGGACAGACAGGAAGAAGCAGGGAAGGCTATCGGGCAGCCCCGGAGCCCTCTGGAAAGACTGCAAGGGCTGAACTACACTACGCCTGGGGCTCAGAGCAGATCTACCCTGAGCAGGGTCCCGGGGAAAGGGGGGGTGCGGGCCGGGACAGGGGTGTGTGCCTACACGGTCTTGGATGGGGCGTGAGCACACGTGGTCCAGGGCGGGGGGTGTGGGCACCCATGTGGTACTGGATGGGGTGGGGGCAGGCCATCTTATAGCACGGGCACTCAGGGTAGACCCGTGGTCAGGGTTTTGAGGTTCATCTTGGCATGTCTGCTCACACATGCTACGCCCCTTCATTCTCGCTACGGCACGGCCTCGTCCGTGGGGCCCAGCCTTCAGGGCTCACCTGCTGACTGGACTTGGGTCACTGACGGGTGGGCAGAGGAGGGGTTTTGTCCTAAGCTCCCTTGAAGACGGACATCCATCACGGAGGTGAGTACCTAGCCATGCGTTGTAACCACAGGACGTCCTCCTGCCTGCCCCGTGGCGGGTCGCTTTAAGCTGTCCTTGCTTAGTGCCCATAGGGCACTATTAGTGCAAGTGGACGTCACCCTCTTGCTCCCCCCCCACTCCTTTTCCCCCTTTCTTCTCACTAAACTTGGCAGCTTGTGCAGAGAACGCCGTGCCTCTACGCGTTTGAGAAAGCCTCCCGTTGATGCTGTGCTGGCCTCTGAGTTCTTGCCCCGATTCCCACACCTCCTTTTTCCCGATCAGCCTGCGTGGGGAACTGGGCTCTGGCAATGCAGAGGTGTCTTTGTGACAGAATCACACTCCGGTCCTTGAATGTGAAATATTTAGACTTTCATTTTTAATTATTCATGAAATGTGCAGATGCACGGTCCAGTGCACACTTGAGCAAAAATCTGCTAATGGCCCTGAACGAGTCATAAACACCTCACCAGGGCGTCTGGGGCCCGTGGCTTCCCTCTGCTAGAGGCGTTATTATCATCTGCAACTGCTAAACAGAGAACTCCAGATGACGGGCCCGGCACCCAGCTGCAGAGACGTTTCCACGTCGGCACACGAGGGGGGATGTTCAGCAGGCCCCTAGGACAGTGCCCACGCCAGTTCCGGGCGGGGGAAACAGTGCAGGGCACAGATGCATTCTGTCAGCGCGTAGGCACACCTGCGTGCGCACAGGTACACCTTGGCCTGTGACAATTCTCAAGGCGCAGCTGGCTTTTCAGTGGGCCCGGTAGAACAGAAGCAGACATGACAAGTTCCCAACCCCTGTGATGGAAAGGAGAAAGCATGCACGCCAGTGGTGGCGGTGGTCAGCCCTGTCAGCGGATGTAGATCTGGGGTGGGCACGGCTTTCCGGATGTGCGCCTGGGTGGGCGTCGCGCTCACAGAAGCTGAGTGGAAGACCACGGTGCCACTTATCTAAGCAACATCAACACATAACCTTTGGCAGATGCTTATTGAGCACGAATGATTGTCATGTGTCTTCCAGGATCAGAAAATACAGGAACAAATCAAACGGACAGGTTCCGGTCCTCAGGTGGGTTTTAGTCTAGTGACCAGGATGAGAAAAACAGAGACCACCCAGTGAACTGGGCAAGGGAGTGAGGGGGAGAGCAGAGGTCAGGCCTGGGACAGACACCGGGCGAGGGCAGGTGTGGCCCGCCAGGAGCTCAGCTAAGCACGGAGGCAGCAGAGGAAGATAAATCAGAGCATTTGCTCCTGTCGGATTTCATATTACTAAAAATACTGAAGAACCTGCTTTGTGTGCAAAGAAAATAAACTCAGAAAATCACAGAGAACCCCGGAAAAAGAAATGAGGTCACTGACAAAGAAAGCCATAAAAAGACCTTTTCTTTTAAAACAAAGACAATGCCTTATGGGGATTATAACATATATAGAAAAAGAATAAATGGATAGAGAGAAGAGCCGAACCATCAGTGACAAAAGTGGAGGCACGCTGCTCATAGATTTTGTCATTGCTTGAGGTGTATGAAATAGATAACAACAGATTAAGAATACATTTTAAGATCTTCAAAGAAAACTTGAAACAAAACCACAAATACTCCTCATCTCCTGTGAAAAAGTATCCTTCAAATCGATTATGGAACCACGGCGTCATCTGACTTCAGTAGTGGCTCACAGGCAATAGCATTCAAACATCCTCCAGGAGAGATGATGCAATCCACACATCACAATTCAGACACCACTTCCACCAGCTCATTAGTGAAGGAAAAAAGCTACGTTTTGCAAACATAAGATGAGAAAGCAAAGTACCCAGTGAATCCGTGAAACCACTGCCCTGTGATCATGGCACAATCACAGGAAAATGTAAATGCAAGTTCCTGCCTGGCTCAGAGCTCTGCCCCACGTATTCCCACGTCCCGCCAGCCCACTCCCTGGCGATTCTGCTGGAGTTCTGAATTCCCACACATGGCTTGCAGAGCGTGCTAACAGTGCCAAGTGGGAGCTGCCACTCACACAGGACAGCCTGGGTCCCCCACAACTCCACTGGGGGGATTCTCATCTGCAGGCAGAGCTGGCCAGGTCTGGAGGTACCACTGCTAACGTGGTACCCTGCCTGTCTAGCTGTCTGGAAGCCCTGAGTTCAGTCTCTAGTACCACTCTTACATATCAGAATTGCTATCAGCAAGATGTAGGGGCACACAAAGACTCTTGGAGACACAATGGTCATCTGAGATGAGTATTGTCCCGGCCTCCTGTGCGCAGAAACGCCGACACTCCTGCAAATGTCTGAGGACAGAGAAATGTAAGCATGTGGACCGGTAGTGCCTGGAGCCCGTACAAGCCCAGTGTGCTCCTAGGATTCTGGGGCACCGCAACGGAAAAGAAATGCTTCAAATGCTTCCCTCAATTGCAACACTACCACTTTATGAAGTGAAATAACACTTGCACAATGAATACATACTTCAAGTTGACTGGAAAAAAATGTATCATCACCCTTCAAAGCCCAGGGCAGGTAGAAAAGTTTGGCCAGGGTAGAGAAAGTGAAATCCAACAAGCACCGCCCCTGTGTAAGCC
>NW_025961052.1:0-41047 GCF_023159225.1 Perognathus longimembris pacificus
AGATTCTTATGGGGAGTTACCAGTACAGTATCCATACCAGGAAGTACTTAATTTATTAAGCTACTGCTTTTCTTAATCTCAGTAGAGATATTTACTGATGAACAGGTACGTATGCAGCATGTTGATGTCGTTCCTAAATGAGCTTTTATCTCCCTCCCCTCACCACAAATCAGATTCCTCTGAGGAGTTCCTAGTACATTATCCGTTCCCCTGTGCAATTACCTTAACAAGCTCCAGCTGTTTTCATTCTCAGAATCGATACTCCCTGATATACAGCTGCCTACCCCCTTCGTAAGTGCAGCTCATAAATGAACTTTTTTCTCTGTTCCCTCTCCACAGTCCAGATTCTATTGGGGAGTTACCAGTACAGTAACTATACCAGGAAGTACTTAATTTATTAAGCTACTGCTTTGTAAATTTCAGTGGAGATATTTACTGATAAACAGCTACCTACACAGCATGTTCATGTCGTTCCTAAATGAGCTTTTATCTCTCTCCCCTCATCACAAATCAGATTCTTCTGAGGAGTTCCCAGGACATTATCCTTTCCCCTGTGTAATTACCTTAACAAGCTCCAGCTGTTTTTATTCTCAGAAGGTTTACTCCCTGATATACAACTGCCTACCCCCTTCGTAAGTGCAGGTCCTAAATGAGGTTTTTTCTCTGTTCCCTCACCACAATCCAGATTCTTTTGGGGAGTTACCAGTACAGTATCCATACCAGGAATTACTTAATTTATTAAGCTACTGCTTTTCTTAATCTCAGTGGAGATATTTACTGATAAACAGCTACCTACGCAGCATGTTCATGTCGTTCCTTAATGAGCTTTTATCCCTCTCCCGTCACCACAAATCAAATCAGATTCTTCTGAGGAGTTCCCAGTACATTATCCTTTCCCCTGTGTAATTACCTTAACAAGCTCCAGCTGTTTTTACTCTCAGAAGGTTTACTCCCTGATATACAGCTGCCTACCCCCTTCGTAAGTGCAGGTCCTAAATGAGCTTTTTTCTCTGTTCCCTCACCACAATCCAGATTCTTTTGGGGAGTTACCAGTACAGTAACAATACCAGGAAGTACTTACTTTATTAAGCTACTGCTTTTCTTAATCTCAGTGGAGATATTTACTGATAAACAGCTACCTTCGCAGCATGTTCATGTCGTTCCTAAATGAGCTTTTTTTTCTGTTCCCTCACCACAATCCAGATTCTTTGGGGAGTTACCAGTACAGTATCCATACCAGGAAGTACTTAATTTATTAAGCTACTGCTTTTCTTAATCTCAGTGGAGGTATTTACTGATAAACAGCTACGTATGCAGCATGTTCATGTCGTTCCTAAATGAGTTTTTATCTCTCTCCCCTCACCACAAATCAGATTCTTGTGAGGAGTTCCCAGTACAATATCCTTTCCCCTGTGTAATTACCTTACCAAGCTTCAGCTGTTTTTATTCTCAGAAGGTTACTCCCTGATATACAACTGCCTACCCCCTTCGTAAGTGCAGGTCCTAAATGAGCTTTTTTCTCTGTTCCCTCACCACAATCCAGATTCTTTTGGGGAGTTACCAGTACAGTAACCATACCAGGAAGTACTTAATTCATTAAGATACTGCTTTTCTTAATCTCAGTGGAGATATTTACTGATAACCAGCTACCTACGCAGCATGTTCATGTCGTTCCTAAATGAGCTTCTATCTCTCTCCCCTCACCATAAATCAGATTCTTATGAGGACTTCCCAGTTCATTATCCTTTCCCCTGTGTAATTACGTTAACAAGCTCCAGCTGTTTTTTTCTCAGAAGGTTTACTCCCTGATATACAGCTGCCTACCCCCTTCGTAAGTGCAGCTCATAAATGAGCTTTTCCTCTGTTCCCGCCCCACAATCCAGATTCTTTTGGGGAGTTACCAGTCCAGTAACCATACCAGGAAGTACTTAATTTATTAAGCTACTGCTTTTCTTAATCTCAGTGGAGATATTTACTGATAAACAACTATGTACGCAGCATATTCATATCGTTCATAATGAGCTTTTATCTCCCTCCCCTCACCACAAATCAGATTCTTCTGAGGAGTTCCCAGTACATTATCCTTTCCCCTGTGTAATTACCTTAACAATCTCCAGCTGTTTTTATTCTCAGAATCGATACTCCCTGATATACAGCTGCCTCCCCCTTCGTAAGTGCAGCTCATAAATGAGCTTTTTTCTCTGTTCCCTCACCACAATCCAGATTCTTTTGGGGAGTTACCAGTACAGTAACCATACCAGGAAGTACTTAATTCATTAAGCTACTGCTTTTCTTAATCTCAGTGGAGATATTTACTGATAACCAGCTACCTACGCAGCATGTTCATGTCATTCCTAAATGAGCTTCTATCTGTCTCCCCTCAACACAAATCAGATTCTTCTGAGGAGTTCCCAGTTCATTATCCTTTCCCCTGTGTAATTACCTTAACAAGCTCCAGCTGTTTTTATTCTCAGAAGGTTTACTCCCTGATATACAGCTGCCTACCCCTTCGTAAGTGCAGCTCATAAATGAGCTTTTCCTCTGTTCCCGCACCACAATCCAGATTCTTTTGGGGAGTTACCAGTACAGTAACCATACCAGGAAGTACTTGATTTATTAAGCTACTTCTTTTCTTAATCTCAGTGCAGATATTTACTGATAAACAGCTACCTACGCAGCATGAACATGTCGTTCCTAAATGAGCTTTAATCTCTCTCCCGTTACCACAAATCAGATTCTTCTGAGGAGTTCCCAGTACATTATCCTTTCCCCTGTGTAATTACCTTAACAATCTCCAGCTGTTTTTATTCTCAGAAGGTTTACTCCCTGATATACAGCTGCCTACCCCCTTCGTAAGTGCAGGCCCTAAATGAGCTTTTTTCTCTGTTCCCTCACCACAATCCAGATTCTTTTGGGTAGTTACCAGTACAGTATCCATACCAGGAAGTACTTAATTTATTAAGCTACTGCTTTTCTTAATCTCAGTGGAGATATTTATTGATAAACAGCTATGTATGCAGCATGTTCATGTAGTTCCTAAATGAGCTTTTATCTCTCTCCCCTCACCACAAATCAGATTCTTCTGAGGAGTTCCCAGTACATTATCCTTTCCCCTGTGTAATTACCTTAACAAGCTCCAGCTGTTTTTATTCTCAAAAGGTTTACTCCCTGATATACAGCTGCCTACCCCCTTCGTAAGTGCAGGTCCTAAATGAGCTTTTTTCTCTGTTCCCTCACCACAATCCAGATTCTTTTGGGAGTTACCAGTACAGTAACCATACCAGGAAGTACTTAATTTATTAAGCTACTGATTTTCTTAATCTCAGTGGATTTATTTTCTGATAAACAGCTACCTACGCAGCATGTTCATGTCGTTCCTAAATGAGCTTTTATCTCTCTCCCGTCACCACAAATCAGATTCTTCTCAGGAGTTCCCAGTACATTATCCTTTCCCCTGTTTAATTACCTTAACAAGCTCCAGCTGTTTTTATTCTCAGAAGGTTTACTCTCCTATATACAGCTGCCTACCCCCTTAGTAAGCGCAGGTCCTAAATGAGCTTTTTTCTCTGTTCCCTCACCACAATCCAGATTGTTTTGGGGAGTTACCAGTACAGTAACCATACCAGGAAGTACTCTAAGTTATTAAGCTACTGCTTTTCTTAATCTCAGTGGAGATATTTACTGATAAACAGCTACCTACGCAGCACGTTCATGTCGTTCCTAAATGAGCTTTTATGTCTCTCCCCCTCACCACAAATCAGATTCTTCTGAGGAGTTCCCAGTACATTATCCTTTCCCCTGTGTAATTACCTTAACAATCTCCAGCTGTTTTTATTCTCAGAAGGTTTACTCCCTGATATACAGCTGCCTACCCCCTTCGTAAGTGCCGGTCCTAAATGAGCTTTTTTCTCTGTTCCCTCAACACAATCCAGATTCTTATGGGGAGTTACCAGTACAGTATCCATACCTGGAAGTACTTAATTTATTAAGCTACTGCTTTTCTTAATCTCAGTGGAGATATTTACTGATAAACAGCTACGTATGCAGCATGTTCATGTCGTTCCTAAATGAGCTTTTATCTCTCTCCCCTCACCACAAATCAGATTCTTCTGAGGAGTTCCCAGTACATTATCCTTTCCCCTGTGTATTTACTTTAACAAGCTCCAGCTGTTTTAATTCTCAGAATCGATACTCGCTGATATACAGCTAGCTACCCCCTTCGTAAGTGCAGGTCCTAAATGAGCTTTTTTCTCTGTTCCCTCACCACAATCCAGATTCTTTGGGGAGTTACCAGTACAGTAACCATACCAGGAAGTACTTAATTTATTAAGCTACTGCTTTTCTTAATCTCAGTGGAGATATTTACTGATAAATAGCTACTTATGCAGCATGTTCATGTCGTTCCTAAATGAGCTTTTATCTCTCTCCCCTCACCACAAATCAGATTCTTCTGAGGAGTTCCCAGTACATTATCCTTTCCCCTGTGTAATTACCTTAACAAGCTCCAGCTGTTTTTATTCTCAGAAGCGATACTCCCTGATATACAGTTGCATACCCCCTTCGTAATTGCAGGTCTCAAATGAGCTTTTTTCTCTGTTCCCTCACCACAATCCAGATTCTTTTGGGGAGTTACCAGTACAGGATCCATACCAGGAAGTACTTAATTAATTAAGCTTCTGCTTTTCTTAATCTCAGTGGAGATATTTACTGATAAACAGCTACCTACGCAGCATGTTCATGTCGTTCCTAAATGAGCTTTTTTCTCTGTTCCCACGCCACAATCCAGACTCTTTTGGGCAGGTACCAGTACAGTATCCATACCAGGAAGTACTTAATTTATTAAGCGACTGCTTTTCTTAATCTCAGTGGAGATATTTACTGATAAACAGCTACGTATGCAGCATGTTCATGTCGTTCCTAAATGAGCTTTTATCTCTCTCCCCTCACCATGAATCAGATTCTTCTGAGGAGTTCCCAGTACATTATCCTTTCCCCTGTGTAATTACCTTAACAAGCTCCAGCTGTTTTTATTGTCAGAATCGATACTCTCTGATATACAGCTGCCTATCCCCTTCGTAAGTGCAGCTCATATATGAGCTTTTTTCTCTGTTCCCTCACCACAATCCAGATTCTTTTGGGGAGTTACCAGTACAGTAACCATACCTGGAAGTACTTAATTTATTAAGCTACTGCTTTTCTTAATCTCACTGGAGATATTTACTGATAAACAGCTACCTACGCAGAATGTTCATGTCGTTCCTAAATGAGCTTTTATCTCTCTCCCCTCACCACAAATAAGATTCTTCTGAGGAGTTCCCAGTACATTATCCTTTCCCTGTTAATTAACTTAACAAGCTCCAGGTGTTTTTATTCTCAAAAGATTTACTCCCTGATATACAGCTGCCTACACCCTTCGTAAGTTCAGGTCCTAAATGAGCTTTTTTCTCTGTTCCCTCACCACAATCCAGATCATTTTGGGGAGTTACCAGTACAGTAACCATACCAGGAAGTACTTAATTTATTAAGCTACTGCTTTTCTTAATCTCATTGGAGATATTTACTGATAAACAGCTACTTATGCAGCATGTTCATGTCGTTCCTAAATGAGTTTTTATCTCTCTCCCCTCACCACAAATCAGATTCTTCTGAGGAGTTCCCATTACATTATCCTTTCCCCTGTGTAATTACCTTAACAAGCTCCAGCTGTTTTTATTGTCAGAATCGATACTCCCTGATATACAGCTGCCTACCCCCTTCGTTAGTGCAGCTCATATATGAGCTTTTTTCTCTGTTCCCTCACCACAATCCAGATTCTTTGGGGAGTTACCAGTACAGTAACCATACCAGGAAGTACTTAATTTATTAAGCTACTGCTTTTCTTAATCTCAGTGGAGATATTTACTGATAAACAGCTACCTACGCATCATGTTCATGTCGTTCCTAAATGAGCTTTTATCTCTCTCCCCTCACCACAAATCAGATTCTTCTGAGAGTTCCCAGTACATTATCCTTTCCCCTGTGTAATTACCTTTACAAGCTCCAGTTGTTTTTATTCTCAGGATGTTTACTCCCTGATATACAGCTGCCTACCCCCTTCGTAAGTGCCGGTCCTAAATGAGCTTTTTCTCTGTTCCCTCACCAAAATCCAGATTCTTTTGGGGAGTTACCAGTAAAGTATCCATACCAGGAAGTACTTAATTTATGAAGCTACTGCTTTTCTTAATCTCAGTGGAGATATTTACTGATAAACAGCTACCTACGCAGCACGTTCATATCGTTCCTAAATGAGTTTTTATCTCTCTCCACTCATCACAAATCAGATTCTTCTGAGGAGTTCCCAGTACATTATCCTTTCCCCTGTGTAATTACCTTAACAAGCTCCAGCTGTTTTTATTCTCAGAAGGTTAATTCCCTGATATACAGGTGCCTACCGCCTTCGTAAGTGCAGGTCCTAAATGAGCTTTTTTCTCTGTTCCCTCACCACAATCCAGATTCTTTTGGGGAGTTACCAGTACAGTAACCATACAAGGAAGTACTTAATTTATTAAGCTACTGATTTTCTTAATCTCAGTGGAGATATTTACTGATAAACAGCTACCTACTCAGCATGTTCATGTCGTTCCTAAATGAGCTTATATCTCCCTCCCCTCACCACAAATCAGATTCTTCTGAGGAGTTCCCAGTACATTATCCTTTCCCCTGTGTAATTACCTTAACAAGCTCCAGCTGTTTTTATTCTCAGAAGGTTTACTCCCTGATATACAGCTGCCTGCGCCCTTCGTAAGTGCAGGTCCTAAATGAGCTTTTTTCTCTGTTCCTTCACCACAATCCAGATTCTTCTGCGGAGGTACCAGTACAGTATCCATACCAGGAAGTACTTAACTTATTAAGCTACTGCTTTTCTTAATCTCAGTGGAGATATTTACTGATAAACAGCTACGTATGCAGCATGTTCATGTCGTTCTTAATGAGCTTTTATCTCTCTCCCCTCACCACAAATCAGATTCTTCTGAGGAGTTCCCAGTGCATTATCCTTTCCCCTGTGTAATTACCTTAACAAGCTCCAGCTGTTTTTATTCTCAAAAGATTTACTCCCTGATATACAGCTGCCTACCCCCTTCGTAAGTGCAGGTCCAAAATGAGCTTTTTTCTCTGTTCCCTCACCACAATCCAGATTCTTTTGGGAGTTACCAGTACAGTAACCATACCAGGAAGTACTTAATTTATTAAGCTACTGCTTTTCTTAATCTCAGTGGAGATATTTACTGATAAAGAGCTACATACGCAGCATGTTCATGTCGTTCCTAAATGAGCTTTTTTCTCTGTTCCTTCACCACAATCCAGATTCATTTGGGGAGGTACCAGTACAGTATCCATACCAGGAAGTACTTAATTTATTAAGCTACTGCTTTTCTTAATCTCAGTGGAGATATTTACTTATAAACAGCTACGTATGCAGCATGTTCATGTCGTTCCTAAATGAGCTTATATCTCCCTCCCCTCACCACAAATCAGATTCTTCTGAGGAGTTCCCAGTACATTATCCTTTCCCCTGTGTAATTACCTTAACAAGTTCCAGCTGTTTTTATTGTCAGAATCGATACTCCCTGATATAAAGCTGCCTACCCCCTTCGTAAGTGCAGCTCATATATGAGCTTTTTTCTGTTCCCTCACCACAATCCAGATTATTTGGGGAGTTACCAGTACAGTAACCATACCAGGAAGTACTTAATTTATTAATCTACTGCTTTTCTTAATCTCAGTGGAGATATTTACTGATAAACAGCTACCTACGCAGCATGTTCATGTCGTTCTTAAATGAGCTTTTATCTCACTCCCTTCACCACAAATCAGATTCTTCTGAGGAGTTCCCAGTACATTATCCTTTCCCCTGTTAATTACCTTAACAGGCTCCAGTTGTTTTTATTCTCAGAAGGTTTACTCCCTGATATACAGCTGTCTACCCCCTTCGTAAGTGCCGGTCCTAAATGAGGTTTTTTCTCTGTTCCCTCACCACAATCCAGATTCTTTTGGGGAGTTACCAGTACAGTAACCATACCAGGAAGTACTTAATTTATTAAGCTACTGATTTTCTTAATCTCAGTGGACTTATTTACTGATAAACAGCTACCTACGCAGCATGTTCATGTCGTTCCTAAATGAGCTTTTATCTCTCTCCCCTCACCACAAATCAGATTCTTCTGAGGATTTCCCAGTACATTGTCCTTTCCCCTGTGTAATTACCTTAACAATCTCCAGCTGTTTTTATTCTCAGAAGGTTTACTCCCTGATATACAGCTGCCTACCCCCTTCGTAAATGCACGTCCTAAATGAGCTTTTTTCTCTGTTCCCTCACCACAATCCAGATTCTTTTGGGGAGTTACCAGTACAGTATCCATACCAGGAAGTACTTAATTTATTAAGCTACTGCTTTTCTTAATCTCAGTGAAGATATTTACTGATAAACAGCTACCTACGCAGCATGTTCATGTCGTTCCTAAATGAGCTTTTTTCTCTGTTCCCTCACCAAAATCCAGATTCATTTGGGGAGTTACCAGTACAGTATCCATACCAGGAATTACTTAATTTATTAAGCTACTGCTTTTCTTAATCTCAGTGTAGATATTTACTGATAAACAGCTACGTATGTAGCATGTTCATGTCGTTCATAAATGAGCTCTTATCTCTCTCCACTCACCACAAATCAGATTCTTCTGAGGAGTTCCCAGTACATTATCCTTTCCCCTGTGTAATTACCTTAACAAGCTCCAGCTGTTTTTATTCTCAGAAGGTTTACTCCCTGACATACAGCTGCCTACCCCCTTCGTAAGTGCAGGTCCTAAATGAGCTTTTTTCTCTGTTCCCTCACCACAATCCAGATTCTTTTGGGGAGTTACCAGTAGAGTAACAATACCAGGAAGTACTTAATTTATTAAGCTACTGCTTTTCTTAATCTCAGTGGAGATATTTACTGATAAACAGCTACCTACGCAGCATGTTCATGTCGTTCCTAAATGAGCTTTTATCTCTCTCCCCTCACCACAAATCAGATTCTTCTGAGGAGTTCCCAGTACATTATCCTTTCCCCTGTGTAATTACCTTAACAAGCTCCAGCTGTTTTTATTCTCAGAAGGTTTACTCCCTGATATACAGCTGCCTACCCCCTTCGTAAGTGCAGGTCCGAAATGAGCTTTTTTCTCTGTTCCCTCACCACAATCCAGGTTCTTTTGCGGAGTTACCAGTACAGTAACCATACCAGGAAGTACTTAATTTATTAAGCTACTGATTTTCTTAATCTCAGTGGAGATATTTACTGATAAACAGCTACCTACGCTGCACGTTCATGTCGTTCCTAAATGTGCTTTTATCTCTCTCCCCTCACCACAAATCAGATTCTTCTGAGGAGTTCCCAGTACATTATCCTTTCCCCTGTGTAATTACCTTAACAAGCTCCAGCTGTTTTTATTCTCAGAAGGTTTACTCCCTGACATACCGCTGCCTAACCCCTTCGTAAGTGCTGGTACTAAATGAGCTTTTTTCTCTGTTCCTCACCACAATCCAGGTTCTTTTGGGGAGTTACCAGTACAGTAACCGTACCAGGAAGTACTTAATTTATTAAGCTACTGCTTTTCTTAATCTCAGTGGAGATATTTACTGATAAACAGCTACTTACGCAGCATGTTCATGTCGTTCTTAAATGAGATTTTATCTCTCTCCCCTCATCACAAATCAGATTCTTCTGAGGAGTTCCCAGTATATTATCCTTTCCCCTGTGTAATTACCTTAACAAGCTCCAGCTGTTTTTATTCTCAGAATGTTTACTCCCTGATATACAGCTGCTTACCCCTTTCGTAAGTGCAGGTCTTAAATGAGCTTTTTTCTCTATTCCCTCACCACAATCCAGATTCTTTTGGGGAGGTACCAGTACAGTAACCATACCAGGAAGTATTCTAAGTTATTAAGCTACTGCTTTTCTTAATCTCAGTGGAGATATTTACTGATAAACAGCTACCTACGCAGCACGTTCATGTCGTTCCTAAATGAGCTTTTATCTCTCTCCTCTCACCAAAAATCAGATTCTTCTGAGGAGTTCCCACTACATTATCCTTTCCCCTGTGTAATTACCTTAACATGCTCCAGCTGTTTTTATTCTCAGAAGGTTTACTCCCTGATATACAACTGCCTACCCCCTTCGTAAGTGCAGGTCCTAAATGAGCTTTTTTCTCTGTTCCCTCACCACAATCCAGATTCTTTTGGGGAGTTACCAGTACAGTAACCATACCAGGAAGTACTTTATTTATTAAGCTACTGCTTTTCTTAATCTCAGTGGAGATATTTACTGATAAACAGCTACCTACGCAGCATGTTCATGTCGTTCCTAAATGAGATTTTATCTCTCTCCCCTCATCACAAATCAGATTCTTCTGAGGAGTTCCCAGTATATTATCCTTTCCCCTGTGTAATTACCTTAACAAGCTCCAGCTGTTTTTATTCTCAGAATGTTTACTCCCTGATATACAGCTGCCTACCCCCTTCGTAAGTGCAGATCCTAAATGAGCTTTTTTCTCTATTCCCTCACCACAATCCAGATTCTTTTGGGGAGTTACCAGTACAGTATCCATACCAGGAAGTACTTATTTTATTAAGCTACTGCTTATCTTAATCTCAGTGGAGATATTTACTGATAAACAGCTACCTACGCAGCATGTTCATGTCGTTCCTAAATGAGCTTTTTTCTCTGTTCCCTCACCACAATCCAGATTTTTTTGGGGAGTTACCAGTACAGTATGCATACCAGGAAGTACTTAATTTATTAAGCTACTGCTTTTCTTAATCTCAGTGTAGATATTTACTGATAAACAGCTACGTATGTAGCATGTTCATGTCGTTCATAAATGAGCTTTTATCTCTCTCCTCTCACCACAAATCAGATTCTTCTGAGGAGTTCCCAGTACATTATCCTTTCCCATGTGTAATTAAATTAACGAGCTCCAGCTGTTTTTATTCTCAGAAGCGATACTCCCTGATATACAGCTGCCTAACCCCTTCGTAATTGCAGGTCCTAAATGAGCTTTTTTCTCTGTTCCCTCACCACAATCCAGATTCTTTTGGGAGTTACCAGTACAGTAACCATACCAGGAAGTACTTAATTTATTAAGCTACTGCTTTTCTTAATCTCAGTGGAGATATTTACTGATAAACAGCTAGCTACGCAGCATGTTCATGTCGTTACTAAATGAGCTTTTATCTCTCTCCCCTCACCACAAATCAGATTCTTCTGAGGAGTTCCCAGTACATTATCCTTTCCCCTGTGTAATTACCTTAACAAGCTCCAGCTGTTTTTATTCTCAGAAGCGAAACTCCCTGATATACCGGTGCATACCCCCTTCGTAAGTGCAGGTCTTAAATGAGCTTTTTTTCTCTGTTCCGTCACCACAATCCAGATGCTTTTGGGGAGTTACCAGTACAGTAACCATACCAGGAAGTACTTAATTTATTAAGCTACTGCTTTTCTTAATCTCAGTGGAGATTATTTTACTGATAAACAGCTACCTATGCAGCATGTTCATGTCGTTCCTAAAAGGAGCTTTTATCTCTCTCCCCTCATCACAAATCAGATTCTTCATAGGAGTTCCCAGTACATTATCCTTTTCCCCTGTCTAATTACCCTTAACAAGCTCCAGCTGTTTTTATTCTCAGAAGGTTAACTCCCTGATATACAACTGCCTACCCCCTTCGTAAGTGCAGGTCCTAAATGAGCTTTTTTCTGTTCCCTCACCACAATACCAGATTCTTTTGGGGAGTTACCAGTACAGTAACCATACCAGGAAGTACTTATTTATTAAGCTACTGCTTTTCTTAATCTCAGTGGAGATATTTACTGATAAACAGCTACCTACGCAGCATGTTCATGTCGTTCCTAAATGAGCTTTTATCTCTCTCCCCTCACCACAAAATCAGATTCTTCTGAAGGAGTTCCCAGTACATTATCCTTTCCCCTGTGTAATTACCTTAACAAGCTCCAGCTGTTTTTATTCTCAGAAGGTTTACTCCCTGATATACAGCTGCCTACCCCCTTCGTAAGTGCAGATCCTAAATGAGCTTTTTTCTCTGTTCCCTCACCACAATCCAGATTCTTTTGGGGAGTTACCATTACAATAAACATACCAGGAAGTACTTAATTTTTTAAGGTACTGCTTTTCTTAATCTCAGTGGAGATATTTACTGATAAACAGCTTACCTACGCAGCATGTTCATGTCGTTCCTAAATGAGCTATTATCTCTCTCCCCTCACCACAAATCAGATTCTTCTGAGGAGTTCCCAGTACATTATCCTTTCCCCTGTGTAATTACCTTAACAAGCTCCAGCTGTTTTTATTCTCAGAAGGTTTACTCCCTGATATACACCTGCCTACCCCCTTCGTAAGTGCAGGTCCTAAATGAGCTTTTTTCTCTGTTCCCTCACCACAATCCAGATTCTTTTTTGGAGTTACCAGTACAGTAACCATACCATGAAGTACTTAATTTATTAAGCTACTGCTTTTCTTAATCTCAGTGGAGATATTTACTGATAAACAGCTACGTACGCAGCATGTTCATGTCGTTCCGAAATGAGCTTTTATCTCTCTCCCCTCACCACAAATCAGTTTCTTCTGAGGAGATCCCAGTACATTATCCTTTACCCTGTGTAATTACCTTAATAAGCTCCAGCTGCTTTTATTCTCAGAAGGTTTACTCCCTGATATACAGCTGCCTACCCTCTTCGTAAGTGCAGGTCCTAAATGAGCTTTTTTCTCTGTTCCCTCACCACAATCCATATTCTTTGGGGAGTTACCAGTACAGTAACCATACCAGGAAGTACTTAATTTATTAAGCTACTGCTTTTCTTAATCTCAGTGGAGATATTTACTGATAAACAGCTACCTACGCAGCATGTTCATGTCGTTCCTAAATGAGCTTTTATCTCTCTCCCCTCACCACAAATCAGATTCTTCTGTGGAGTTCCCAGTACATTATCCTTTCCCCTGTGTAATTACCTTAACAAGCTCCAGCTGTTTTTATTCTCAGAAGGTTTACTCCCTGATATACAGCTGTCTACCCCCTTCGTAAGTGCAGATCCTAATGAGCTTTTTTTCTCTGTTCCCTCACCACAATCCAGATTCTTTTGGGGAGTTACCAGTACAGTCAACATACCAGGAAGTACTTAATTTATTAAGGTACTGCTTTTCTTAATCTCAGTGGAGATATTTATGTGATAAACAGCTACGTACGCAGCATGTTCATGTCGTTCTTAAATGAGCTTTTATCTCTCTCCCCTCACCACATATCAGATTCTTCTGAGGAGTTCCCTGTACATTATCCTTTCCCCTGTGTAATTACCTTTACAAGCTCCAGCTGTTTTTATTCTCAGAAGGTTTACTCCCTGATATACAGCTGCCTACCCCCTTCGTAAGTGCAGGTCCTAAATGAGCTTTTTTTCTCTGTTCCCTCACCACAATCCAGATTCTTTTGGGGAGTTACCAGTACAGTAACCATACCAGGAAGTACTTAATTTATTAAGCTACTGCTTTTCTTAATCTCAGTGGAGATATTTACTGATAAACAGCTACCTACGTAGCATGTTCATGTCGTTCCTAAATGAGCTTTTATCTCTCTCCCCTCACCACAAATCAGATTCTTCTGAGGAGTTCCCAGTACATTATCCTTTCCCCTGTGTAATTACCTTAACAAGCTCCAGCTGTTTTTATTCTCAGAAGGTTTACTCCCTGATATACACCTGCCTACCCCCTTCGTAAGTGCAGGTCATAAATGAGCTTTTTTCTCTGTTCCCTCACCACAATCCAGATTCTTTTGGAGAGTTACCAGTACAGTAACCATACCAGGAAGTACTTAATTTATTAAGCTACTGCTTTTCTTAATCTCAGTGGAGATATTTACTGATAAACAGCTACGTACGCAGCATGTTCATGTCGTTCCCAAATGAGCTTTTATCACTCTCCCCTCACCACAAATCAGATTCTTCTGAGGAGTTCCCAGTACATTATCCTTTCCCCTGTGTAATTACCTTAATAAGCTCCAGCTGCTTTTATTCTCAGAAGGTTTACTCCCTGATATACAGCTGCCTACCCTCTTCGTAAGTGCAGGTCCTAAATGAGCTTTTTTCTCTGTTCCCTCACCACAATCCAGATTCTTTTGGGGAGTTCCCAGTACATTATCCTTTCCCCTGTGTAATTACCTTAATAAGCTCCAGCTGCTTTTATTCTCAGAAGGTTTACTCCCTGATATACAGCTGCCTACCCTCTTCGTAAGTGCAGGTCCTAAATGAGCTTTTTTCTCTCTCCCCTCACCACAAATCAGATTCTTCTGAGGAGTTCCCAGTACATTATCCTTTCCCCTGTGTAATTACCTTAACAAGCTCCAGCTGTTTTTATTCTCAGAAGGTTTACTCCCTGATATACAGCTGCATACCCCCTTCCTAAGTGCAGGTCCTAATTGAGCTTTTTTCTCTGTTCCCTCACCACAATCCAGATTCTTTTGGGGAGTTACCTGTACAGTAACCATACCAGGAAGTACTTAATTTATTAAGCTACTGCTTTTCTTAATCTCAGTGGAGATATTTACTGATAAACAGCTACCTATGCAGCATGTTCATGTCGTTCCTAAATGAGCTTTTATCTCTCTCCCCTCACCACAAATCAGATTCTTCTGAGGAGTTCCCAGTATATTATACTTTCCCCTGTGTAATTACCTTAACAAGCTCCAGCTGTTTTTATTCTCAGAAGCGATACTCCCTGATATACAGGTGCATACCTCCTTCGTAAGTGCAGGTCTTAAATGAGCTTTTTTCTCTGTTCCCTCACCACAATCCGTATTCTTTTGGGGAGTTACCAGTACAATAACCATACCAGGAAGTACTTAATTTATGAAGATACTGCTTTTCTTAATCTCAGTGGAGATATTTACTGATAAACAGCTACGTATGCAGCATGTTCATATCGTTCATAAATGAGCTTTTATCTCTCTCCACTCACCACAAATCAGATTCTTCTGAGGAGTTCCCAGTACTTTATCCTTTCCCCTGTGTAAATACCTTAATAAGCTCCAGCTGTTTTTATTCTCAGAAGGTTTACTCCCTGATATACAGCTGCCTACCCCCTTCGTAAGTGCAGGTCCTAAATGAGCTTTTTTCTCTGTTCCCTCACCACAATCCAGACTCTTTTGTGGAGTTACCAGTACAGTAACCATACCAGGAAGTACTTAATTTGTTAAGCTACTGCTTTTCTTAATCTCAGTGGAGATATTTACTGATAAACAGCTACCTACGCAGCATGTTCATGTCGTTCCTAAATGAGATTTTATCTCTCTCCCCTCACCACAAATCAGATTCTTCTGAGGAGTTCCCAGTACATTATCCTTTCCCCTGTGTAATTACCTTAACAAGCTCCAGCTGTTTTTATTCTCAGAAGGTTTACTCCCTGATATACAGCTGCCTACCCCCTTCGTAAGTGCAGATCCTAAATGAGCTTTTTTCTCTGTTCCCTCACCACAATCCAGATTCTTTTGGGGAGTTACCAGTACAGTAACCATACCAGGAAGTACTTAGTTTATTAAGCTACTGCTTTTCTTAATCTCAGTGGAGATATTTACTGATAAACAGCTACCTACGCAGCATGTTCATGTCGTTCCTAAATCAGCTTTTATCTCTCTCCCCTCACCACAAATCAGATTCTTCTGAGGAGTTCCCAGTATATTATCCTTTCCCCTGTGTAATTACCTTAACAAGCTCCAGCTGTTTTTATTCTCAGAAAGTTTACTCCCTGATATACAGCTGCCTACCCCCTTCGTAAGTGCAGATCCTAAATGAGCTTTTTTCTCTGTTCCCTCACCACAATCCAGATTCTTTTGGGGAGTTACCAGTACAGTAAACATACCAGGAAGTACTTAATTTATTAAGGTACTGCTTTTCTTAATCTCAGTGGAGATATTTATGTGATAAACAGCTACGTACGCAGCATGTTCATGTCGTTCTTAAATGAGCTTTTATCTCTCTCCCCTCACCACATATCAGATTCTTCTGAGGAGTTCCCAGTACATTATCCTTTCCCCTGTGTAATTAATTTAACAAGCTCCAGCTGTTTTTATTCTCAGAAGGTTTACTCCCTGATATACAGCTGCCTACCCCCTTCGTAAGTGCAGGTCCTAAATGAGATTTTTTCTCTGTTCCCTCGCCACAATCCGATTCTTTTGGGGAGTTACCAGTACAGTAAACATACCAGGAAGTACTTAATTTATTAAGATACTGCTTTTCTTAATCTCAGTGGAGATATTTACTGATAAACAGCTACCTACGCAGCATGTTCATGTCGTTCCTAAATGAGCTTTTATCTCTCTCCCCTCACCACAAATCAGATTCTTCTGAGGAGTTCCCAGTACATTTTCCTTTCCCCTGTGTAATTACCTTAACAAGCTCCAGCTGTTTTTATTCTCAGAAGGTTTACTCCCTGATATACAGCTGCCTACCCCCTTCGTAAGTGCAGGTCCTAAATGAGCTTTTTTCTCTGTTCCCTCACCACAATCCAGATTCTTTTGAGGAGTTACCAGTACAGTAACCATACCAGGAAGTACTTAATTTATTAAGCTACTGCTTTTCTTAATCTCAGTGGAGATATTTACTGATAAACAGCTACCTAAGCAGCATGATCATGTCATTCCTAAATGAGCTTTTATCTCTCTCCCCTCATCACAAATCAGATTCTTCTCAGGACTTCCCAGTACATTATCCTTTCCCCTGTGTAATTACCTTAACAAGCTCCAGCTGTTTTTATTCTCAGAAGTTTTACTCCCTGATATACAACTGCCTACCGCTTCGTAAGTGCAGGTCCTAAATGAGCTTTTTTCACTGTTCCCTCACCACAATCCAGATTCTTTTTGGGAGTTACCAGTACAGTAACCATACCAGGAAGTACTTAATTTATTAAGCTACTGCTTTTCTTAATCTCAGTGGAGATATTTACTGATAAACAGCTACCTACGCAGCATGTTCATGTCGTTCCTAAATGAGCTTTTATCTCTCTCCCGTCACCACAAATCAGATTCTTCTGAGGAGTTCCCAGTTTATTATCCTTTCCCCTGTGTAATTACCTTAACAAGCTCCAGCTGTTTTTATTCTCAGAATGTTTACTCCCTGACATACAGCTGCCTACCCCCTTCGTAAGTGCAGGTCATATATGAGCTATTTTCTCTGTTCCCTCACCACAATCCATATTCTTTTGGGGAGTTACCAGTACAATAACCATACCAGGAAGTAATTAATTTATGAAGCTACTGCTTTTCTTAATCTCAGTGGGGATATTTACTGATAAACAGCTACGTATGCAGCATGTTCATGTCGTTCCTAAATGAGCTTTTATCTCTCTCCCCTCACCACAAATCAGACGCTTCTGAGGAGTTCCCAGTACATTATCCTTTCCCCTGTGTAATTACTTTAAAAAGCTCCAGTTGTTTTTATTCTCAGAATGTTTACTCCCTGATATACAGCTGCCTACCCCCTTCTTAAGTGCAGATCCTAAATGAGCTTTTTTCTCTGTTCCCTCACCACAATCCAGATTCTTTTGGGGAGTTACCAGTACAGTAACCATACCAGGAAGTACTTATTTTATTAAGCTACTGCTTTTCTTAATCTCAGTGGAGATATTTACTGATAAACAGCTACCTACGCAGCATGTTCATGTCGTTCCTAAATGAGCTTTTTTCTCTGTTCCCTCACCACAATCCAGATTCTTTTGGGGAGTTACCAGTACAGTAACCATACCAGGAAGTACTTAATTTATTAAGCTACTGCTTTTCTTAATCTCATTGGAGATATTTACTGATGAAAAGCTACCTAAGCAGCATGATCATGTCATTCCTAAATGAGCTTTTATCTATCTCCCCTCATCACAAATCAGATTCTTCTCAGGACTTCCCAATACATTATCCTTTCCCCTGTGTAATTACCTTAACAAGCTCCAGCTGTTTTTATTCTCAGAAGGTTTACTCCCTGATATACAACTGCCTACCGCTTCGTAAGTGCAGGTCCTAAATGAGCTTTTTTCACTGTTCCCTCACCACAATCCAGATTCTTTTTGGGAGTTACCAGTACAGTAACCATACCAGGAAGTACTTAATTTATTAAGCTACTGCTTTTCTTAATCTCAGTGGAGATATTTACTGATAAACAGCTACCTACGCAGCATGTTCATGTCGTTCCTAAATGAGCTTTTATCTCTCTCCCGTCACCACAAATCAGATTCTTCTGAGGAGTTCCCAGTTTATTATCCTTTCCCCTGTGTAATTACCTTAACAAGCTCCAGCTGTTTTTATTGTCAGAATGTTTACTCCCTGATATACAGCTACCTACCCCCTTCGTAAGTGCAGGTCATAAATGAGCTATTTTCTCTGTTCCCTCACCACAATCCAGATTCTTTTGGGGAGTTACCAGTACAGTAACCATACCAGGAAGTACTTAATTTATTAAGCTACTGCTTTTCTTAATCTCAGTGGAGACATTTACTGATAAACAGCTACGTAGGCAGCATGTTCATGTCGATCCTAAATGAGCTTTTATCTCTCTCCCCTCACCACAAATCAGATTCTTCTGAGGAGTTCCCAGTACATTATCCTTTCCCCTGTGTAATTACCTTAACAAGCTCCAGCTGTTTTTATTCTCAGAAGGTTTGCTCCCTGATATATAGCTGCCTACCCCCTTCGTAAGTGCAGGTCATAAATGAGCTTTTTTCTCTGTTCCCTCACCACAATCCAGATTCTTTTGGGGAGTTACCAGTACCGTAACCATACCAGGAAGTACTTAATTTATTAAGCTACTGCTTTTCTTAATCTCAGTGGAGATATTTACTGATAAACAGCTACATACGCAGCATGTTTATGTCGTACCTAAATGAGCTTTTATCTCTCTCCCCTCACCACAAATCAGATTCTTCTGAGGAGTTCCCAGTACATTAGCCTTTCCCCTGTGTAATTACCTTAACAAGCTCCAGCTGTTTTTATTTTCAGAAGGTTTACTCCCTGATATACAGCTGCCTACCCCCTTCGTAAGTGCAGGTCTTAAATGAGCTTTTTTCTCTGTTCCCTCATCACAATCCAGATTCATTTGGGGAGTTACCAGTACAGTAACCATACCAGGAAGTACTTAATTTATTAAGCTACTGCTTTTCTTAATCTCAGTGGAGATATTTACTGATAAACAGCTACCTACGCAGCATGTTCATGTCATTCCTAAATGAGCTTCAATCTCTCTCCCCTCACCACAAATCAGATTCTTCTGAGGAGTTCCCAGTACATTATACTTTCCCCTATGTAATTACCTTAACAAGCTCCAGCTGTTTTTATTCTCAGAAGGTTTACTCCCTGATATACAGCTGCCTAACCTCTTCGTAAGTGCAGGTCCTAAATGAGCTTTTTTCTCTGTTCCCTCACCACAATCCAGATTCTTTTGGGGAGTTACCAGTACAGTAACCATACCAGGAAGTACTTAATTTATTAAGCTACTGCTTTTCTTAATCTCAGTGGAGATATTTACTGATATACAGCTACCTACGCAGCATGTTCATGTCGTTCCTAAATGAGCTTTTTTCTCTGTTCCCACACCACAATCCAGACTCTTTTGGGGAGGTACCAGTACAGTATCCATACCAGGAAGTACTTAATTTATTAAGCTACTGCTTTTCTTAATCTCAGTGGAGATATTTACTGATAAACAGCTACGTATGCAGCATGTTCATGTCGTTCCTAAATGAGCTTTTATCTCTCTCCCCTCACCACAAATCAGATTCTTCTGAGGAGTTCCCAGTACATTATCCTTTCCCCTGTGTAATTACCTTAACAAGCTCCAGCTGTTTTTATTGTCAGAATCTATACTCCCTGATATACTGTTGCCTACCCCCTTCGTAAGTGCAGCTCATATATGAGCTTTTTTCTCTGTTCCCTCACCACAATCCAGATTCTTTTGGGGAGTTACCAGTACGGTAACCATACCAGGAAGTACTTAATTTATTAAGCTACTGCTTTTCTTAATCTCAGTGGAGATATTTACTGATAAACAGCTACCTACGCAGCATGTTCATGTCGTTCCTAAATGAGCTTTTATCTCTCTCCCCTCACCACAAATCAGATTCTTCTGAGGAGTTCCCAGTACATTATCCTTTCCCCTGTGTAATTACCTTAACAAGCTCCAGCTGTTTTTATTTTCAGAAGGTTTACTCCCTGATATACAGCTGCCTACCCCCTTCGTAAGTGCAGGTCATAAATGAGCTTTTTTCTCTGTTCCCTCACCACAATCCAGATTCTTTTGGGGAGTTACCAGTACCGTAACCATACCAGGAAGTACTTAATTTATTAAGCTACTGCTTTTCTTAATCTCAGTGGAGATATTTACTGATAAACAGCTACATACGCAGCATGTTTATGTCGTACCTAAATGAGCTTTTATTTCTCTCCCCTCACCACAAATCAGATTCTTCTGAGGAGTTCCCAGTACATTAGCCTTTCCCCTGTGTAATTACCTTAACAAGCTCCAGCTGTTTTTATTTTCAGAAGGTTTACTCCCTGATATACAGCTGCCTACCCCCTTCGTAAGTGCAGGTCTTAAATGAGCTTTTTTCTCTGTTCCCTCATCACAATCCAGATTCATTTGGGGAGTTACCAGTACAGTAACCATACCAGGAAGTACTTAATTTATTAAGCTACTGCTTTTCTTAATCTCAGTGGAGATATTTACTGATAAACAGCTACCTACGCAGCATGTTCATGTCGTTCCTAAATGAGCTTTTATCTCTCTCCCCTCACCACAAATCAGATTCTTCTGAGGAGTTCCCAGTACATTATCCTTTCCCCTGTGTAATTACCTTAACAAGCTCCAGCTGTTTTTATTTTCAGAAGGTTTACTCCCTGATATACAGCTGCCTACTCCCTTCGTAAGTGCAGGTCTTAAATGAGCTTTTTTCTCTGTTCCCTCATCACAATCCAGATTCATTTGGGGAGATACCAGTACAGTAACCATACCAGGAAGTACTTAATTTATTAAGCTACTGCTTTTCTTAATCTCACTGGAGATATTTACTGATAAACAGCTACCTACGCAGCATGTTCATGTCATTCCTAAATGAGCTTCAATCTCTCTCCCCTCACCACAAATCAGATTCTTCTGAGGAGTTCCCAGTACATTATCCTTTCCCCTGTGTAATTACCTTAACAAGCTCCTGCTGTTTTTATTCTCAGAAGGTTTACTCCCTGATATACAGCTGCCTAACCTCTTCGTAAGTGCAGGTCCTAAATGAGCTTTTTTCTCTGTTCCCTCACCACAATCCAGATTCTTTTGGGGAGTTACCAGTACAGTAACCATACCAGGAAGTACTTAATTTATTAAGCTACTGCTTTTCTTAATCTCAGTGGAGATATTTACTGATATACAGCTACCTACGCAGCATGTTCATGTCGTTCCTAAATGAGCTTTTTTCTCTGTTCCCACACCACAATCCAGACTCTTTTGGGGAGGTACCAGTACAGTATCCATACCAGGAAGTACTTAATTTATTAAGCTACTGCTTTTCTTAATCTCAGTGGAGATATTTACTGATAAACAGCTACCTACGCAGCATGTTCATGTCGTTCCTAAATGAGCTTTTATCTCTCTCCCCTCACCACAAATCAGATTCTTCTGAGGAGTTCCCAGTACATTATCCTTTCCCCTGTGTAATTACCTTAACAAGCTCCAGCTGTTTTTATTTTCAGAAGGTTTACTCCCTGATATACAGCTGCCTACCCCCTTCGTAAGTGCAGGTCATAAATGAGCTTTTTTCTCTGTTCCCTCACCACAATCCAGATTCTTTTGGGGAGTTACCAGTACCGTAACCATACCAGGAAGTACTTAATTTATTAAGCTACTGCTTTTCTTAATCTCAGTGGAGATATTTACTGATAAACAGCTACATACGCAGCATGTTTATGTCGTACCTAAATGAGCTTTTATCTCTCTCCCCTCACCACAAATCAGATTCTTCTGAGGAGTTCCCAGTACATTAGCCTTTCCCCTGTGTAATTACCTTAACAAGCTCCAGCTGTTTTTATTTTCAGAAGGTTTACTTCCTGATATACAGCTGCCTACCCCCTTCGTAAGTGCAGGTCTTAAATGAGCTTTTTTCTCTGTTCCCTCATCACAATCCAGATTCATTTGGGGAGTTACCAGTACAGTAACCATACCAGGAAGTACTTAATTTATTAAGCTACTGCTTTTCTTAATCTCAGTGGAGATATTTACTGATAAACAGCTACCTACGCAGCATGTTCATGTCATTCCTAAATGAGCTTCAATCTCTCTCACCTCACCACAAATCAGATTCTTCTGAGGAGTTCCCAGTACATTATCCTTTCCCCTGTGTAATTACCTTAACAAGCTCCAGCTGTTTTTATTCTCAGAAGGTTTACTCCCTGATATACAGCTGCCTAACCTCTTCGTAAGTGCAGGTCCTAAATGAGCTTTTTTCTCTGTTCCCTCACCACAATCCAGATTCTTTTGGGGAGTTACCAGTACAGTAACCATACCAGGAAGTACTTAATTTATTAAGCTACTGCTTTTCTTAATCTCAGTGGAGATATTTACTGATATACAGCTACCTGCGCAGCATGTTCATGTCGTTCCTAAATGAGCTTTTTTCTCTGTTCCCACACCACAATCCAGACTCTTTTGGGGAGGTACCAGTACAGTATCCATACCAGGAAGTACTTAATTTATTAAGCTACTGCTTTTCTTAATCTCAGTGGAGATATTTACTGATAAACAGCTACGTTTGCAGCATGTTCATGTCGTTCCTAAATGAGCTTTTATCTCTCTCCCCTCACCACAAATCAGATTCTTCTGAGGAGTTCCAAGTACATTATCCTTTCCCCTATGTAATTACCTTAACAAGCTCCAGCTGTTTTTATTGTCAGAATCGATACTCCCTGATATACTGTTGCCTACCCCCTTCGTAAGTGCAGCTCATATATGAGCTTTTTTCTCTGTTCCCTCACCACAATCCAGATTCTTTTGGGGAGTTACCAGTACCGTAACCATACCAGGAAGTACTTAATTTATTAAGCTACTGCTTTTCTTAATCTCAGTGGAGATATTTACTGATAAACAGCTACCTACGCAGCATGTTCATGTCGTTCCTAAATGAGCTTTTATCTCTCTCCCCTCACCACAAATCAGATTCTTCTGAGGAGTTCCCAGTACATTATCCTTTCCCCTGTGTAATTACCTTAACAAGCTCCAGCTGTTTTTCTTCTCAGAAGGTTTACTCCCTGATATACAGCTGCCTACCCCCTTCGTAAGTGCAGGTCCTAAATGAGCTTTTTTCTCTGTTCCCTCACCACAATCCAGATTCTTTGGGGAGTTACCAGTACAGTAACCATACCAGGAAGTACTTAATTTATTAAGCTAATGCTTTTCTTAATCTCAGTGGAGATATTTACTGATAAACAGCTAACTACGCAGCATGTTCATGTCGTTCCTAAATGAGCTTTTATCTCTCTCCCGTCACCACAAATCAGATTCTTCTGAGGAGTTCCCAGTACATTATCCTTGCCCCTGTGTAATTACCTTAACAAGCTCCAGCTGTTTTTATTCTCAGAACGTTTACTCCCTGATATACACCTGCCTACTCCCTTCGTAAGTGCAGGTCCTAAATGAGCTTTTTTCTCTGTTCCCTCACCACAATCGAGATTCTTTTGGGGAGTTACCAGTACAGTAACCATACCAGGAAGTACTTAATTTATTAAGCTACTGCTTTTCTTAATCTCAGTGGAGATATTTACTGATAAACAGCTACCTACGCAGCATGTTCATTTCGTTCCTAAATGAGCTTTTATCTCTCTCCCCTCACCACAAATCAGATTCTTCTGAGGAGTTCCCAGTACATTATCCTTTCCCCTGTGTAATTACCTTAACAAGCTCCAGCTGTTTTTATTTTCAGAAGGTTTACTCCCTGATATACAGCTGCCTACCCCCTTCGTAAGTGCAGGTCTTAAATGAGCTTTTTTCTCTGTTCCCTCATCACAATCCAGATTCATTTGGGGAGTTACCAGTACAGTAACCATACCAGGAAGTACTTAATTTATTAAGCTAATGCTTTTCTTAATCTCAGTGGAGATATTTACTGATAAACAGCTACCTAAGCAGCATGTTCATGTCGTTCCTAAATGAGCTTTTATCTCTCTCCCGTCACCACGAATCAGATTCTTCTGAGGAGTTCCCAGTACATTATCCTTGCCCCTGTGTAATTACCTTAACAAGCTCCAGCTGTTTTTATTCTCAGAACCTTTACTCCCTGATATACACCTGCCTACTCCCTTCGTAAGTGCAGGTCCTAAATGAGCTTTTTTCTCTGTTCCCTCACCACAATCGAGATTCTTTTGGGGAGTTACCAGTACAGTAACCATACCAGGACGTACTTAATTTATTAAGCTACTGCTTTTCTTAATCTCAGTGGAGATATTTACTGATAAACAGCTACCTACGCAGCATGTTCATGTCGTTCCTAAATGAGCTTTTATCTCTCTCCCCTCACCACAAATCAGATTCTTCTGAGGAGTTCCCAGTACATTATCCTTTCCCATGTGTAATTACCTTAACAAGCTCCAGCTGTTTTTATTCTCAGAAGGTTTACTCCCTGATAAACAGCTGCCTACCCCCTTTGTAAGTGCAGGTCCTAAATGAGCTTTTTTCTCTGTTCCCTCACCACAATCCAGATTCTTTTGGGGAGTTACCAGTAGAGTAAACATACCAGGAAGTACTTAATTTATTAAGCTACTGCTTTTCTTAATCTCAGTGGAGATATTTACTGATATACAGCTACCTACGCAGCATGTTCATGTCGTTCCTCAATGAGCTTTTTTCTCTGTTCCCACACCACAATCCAGGCTCTTTTGGGGAGGTACCTGTACAGTATCCATACCAGGAAGTACTTAATTTATTAAGCTACTGCTTTTTTTAATCTCAGTGGAGATATTTACTGATAAACAGCTATGTATGCAGCATGTTCTTGTCGTTCCTAAATGAGCTTTTATCTCTCTCCCCTCACCACAAATCAGATTCTTCTGAGGAGTTCCCAGTACATTATCCTTTCCCCTGTGTAATTACCTTAACAACCTCCAGCTGTTTTTATTGTCAGAACCAATACTCCCTGATATACAGTTGCCTACCCCCTTCGTAAGTGCAGGTCCTAAATAAGCTTTTTTCTCTGTTCCCTCACCACAATCCAGATTTTTTTGGGAGTTACCAGTACAGTAACCATACCAGGAAGTACTTAATTTATTAAGCTACTGCTTTTCTTAATCTCAGTGGAGATCTTTACTTATAAACAGTTACCTACGCAGCATGTTCATGTCGTTCCTAAATGAGCTTTTATCTCTCCCCTGTCACCACATATCAGATTCTTCTGAGGTGTTAACAGTACATTATCCTTTCCCCTGTGTAATTACCTTAACAAGCTCTAGCTGTTTTTATTCTCAGAAAGTTTACTCCCTGATATACAGCTGCATACCCCCTTCGTAAGTGCAGGTCCAAAATGAGCTTTATTCTCTGTTCCCTCACCACAATCCAGATTCTTTTGGGGAGTTACCAGTACTGTAACCATACCAGGAAGTACTTAATTAATTAAGCTACTGCTTTTCTTAATCTCAGTGGAGATATTTACTGATAAACAGCTACCTACGCAGCATGTTCATGTCGTTCCTAAATGAGCTTTTATCTCTCTCCCCTCACGACAAATCAGATTCTTATGAGGAGTTAGCAGTACATTATCCTTTCCCCTGTGTAATTACCTTAACAAGCTCCAGCTGTTTTTATTCTCAGAAGGTTTACTCCCTGATATACTGCTGCCTACCCCCTTCGTAAGTGCAGGTCCTAAATGAGCTTTTTGTCTGTTCCCTCACCACAATCCAGATTCTTTTGGGGAGTTACCAGTACAGTAACCATACCAGGAAGTACTTAATTTATTAAGCTACTGCTTTTCTTAATCTCAGTGGAGATATTTACTGATAAACAGCTACATACGGAGCATGTTCATGTCGTTCCTAAATGAGCTTTTATCTCTCTCCCGTCACCACAAATCAGATTCTTCTGAGGAGTTCCCAGTACATTATCCTTTCCCCTGTGTAATTACCTTAACAAGTTCCAGCTGTTTTTATTCTCAGAAGGTTTACTCCCTGATATACAGCTGCCTACCCCCTTCGTAAGTGTAGGTCCTAAATGAGCTTTTTCCTCTGTTCCCTCACCACAATCCAGATTCTTTTGGGGAGATACCAGTATAGTAACCATACCAGGAAGTACTTAATTTATTAAGCTACTGCTTTTCTTAATCTCAGTGGAGATATTTACTGATAAACAGCTACCTACGCAGCATGTTCATGTCGTTCCTAAATGAGCTTTTATCTCTCTCCCCTCACCACAAATCAGATTCTTCTGAGGAGTTCCCAGTACATTATCCTTTCCCCTGTGTAATTACCTTAACAAGCTCCAGCTGTTTTTATTCTCAGAAGGTTTACTCCCTGATATACAGCTGCCTAACCTCTTCGTAAGTGCAGGTCCTAAATGAGCTTTTTTCTCTGTTCCCTCATCACAATCCAGATTCTTTTGGGGAGTTACCAGTACAGTAACCATACCAGGAAGTACTTAATTTATTAAGCTACTGCTTTTCTTAATCTCAGTGGAGATATTTACTGATATACAGCTACCTACGCAGCATGTTCATGTCGTTCCTAAATGAGCTTTTTTCTCTGTTCCCACACCACAATCCAGACTCTTTTGGGGAGGTACCAGTACAGTATCCATACCAGGAAGTACTTAATTTATTAAGCTACTGCTTTTCTTAATCTCAGTGGAGATATTTACTGATAAACAGCTACGTATGCAGCATGTTCATGTCGTTCCTAAATGAGCTTTTATCTCTCTCCCCTCACCACAAATCAGATTCATCTGAGGAGTTCCCAGTACATTATCCTTTCCCCTGTGTAATTACCTTAACAAGCTCCAGCTGTTTTTATTGTCAGAATCGATACTCCCTGATATACTGTTGCCTCCCCCTTCGTAAGTGCAGCTCATATATGAGCTTTTTTCTCTGTTCCCTCACCACAATCCAGATTCTTTTGGGGAGTTACCAGTACGGTAACCATACCAGGAAGTACTTAATTTATTAAGCTACTGCTTTTCTTAATCTCAGTGGAGATATTTACTGATAAACAGCTACCTACGCAGCATGATCATGTCGTTCCTAAATGAGCTTTTATCTCTCTCCCCTCACCACAAATCAGATTCTTCTGAGGAGTTCCCAGTACATTATCCTTGCCCCTGTGTAATTACCTTAACAAGCTTCAGCTGTTTTTATTCTCAGAAGGTTTACTCCCTGATATACAGCTGCCTACCCCCTTCGTAAGTGCAGGTCCTAAATGAGCTTTTTTCTCTGTTCCCTCACCACAATCCAGATTCTTTTGGTTAGTTACCAGTACAGTAACCATACCAGGAAGTACTTAATTTATTAAGCTACTGCTTTTCTTAATCTCAGTGGAGATATTTACTGATAAACAGCTACCTACGCAGCATGTTCATGTCGTTCCTAAATGAGCTTTTATCTCTCTCCCCTCACCACAAATCAGATTCTTCTGAGGAGTTCCCAGTACATTATCCTTTCCCCTGTGTAATTACCTTAACAAGCTCCAGCTGTTTTTATTCTCAGAAGGTTTACTCCCTGATATACAGCTGCCTAACCTCTTCGTAAGTGCAGGTCCTAAATGAGCTTTTTTCTCTGTTCCCTCATCACAATCCAGATTCTTTTGGGGAGTTACCAGTACAGTAACCATACCAGGAAGTACTTAATTTATTAAGCTACTGCTTTTCTTAATCTCAGTGGAGATATTTACTGATAAACAGCTACCTACGCAGCATGTTCATGTCGTTCCTAAATGAGCTTTTATCTCTCTCCCCTCACCACAAATCAGATTCTTTTGAGGAGTTCCCAGTACATTATCCTTTCCCCTGTGTAATTACCTTAACAAGCTCCAGCTGTTTTTAATCTCAGAAGGTTTACTCCCTGATATACAGCTGCCTACCCCCTTCGTAAGTGCAGGTCCTAAATGAGCTTTTTTCTCTGTTCCCTCACCACAATCCACATTCTTTTGGGGAGTTACCAGTACAGTATCCAAAGCAGGAAGTACTTAATTTATTAAGCTACTGCTTTTCTTAATCTCAGTGGAGACATTTACTGATAAACAGCTACGTAGGAGGCATGTTCATGTCGATCCTAAATGAGCTTTTATCTCTCTCCCCTCACCACAATCCAGATTCTTTTGGGGAGTTACCAGTACAGTAACCATACAAGGAAGTACTTAATTTCTTACTCTACTGCTTTTCTTAATCTTAGTGGAGATATTTACTGATAAACAGCTACGTATGCAGCATGTTCATGTCGTTCCTAAATGAGCTTTTATCTCTCTCACCTCACCACAAATCAGATTCTTCTGAGGAGCTCCCAGTACATTATCCTTTCCCCTGTGTAATTACCTTAACAAGCTCCAGCTATTTTTATTCTCAGAAGCTTTATTCCCTGATATACAGCTGCCTACCCCCTTCATAAGTGCAGGTCCTAAATGAGCTTTTTTCTGTGTTCCCTCACCACAATCCAGATACTTTTGGGGAGTTACCAGTACAGTAACCATACCAGGAAGTACTTAATTTATTAAGCTACTGCTTTTCTTAATCTCAGTGGAGATATTTACTGATAAACAGCTACGTACGCAGCATGTTCATGTCGTTCCTAAATGAGCTTTTAAATCTCTCCCCTCACCACAAATCAGACTTTTCTGAGGAGTTCCCAGTACATTATCCTTTCCCCTGTGTAATTACCTTAACAAGCTCCAGCTGTTTTTATTATCAGAAGGTTTACTCCCTGATATACAGCTGCCTACCCCCTTCGTAAGTGCAGGTCCTAAATGAGCTTTTTTCTCTGTTCCCTCACCACAATCCAGATTCTTTTGGGGAGTTACCAGTACAGTAACCATACCAGGAAGTACTTAATTTATTTAGCTACTGCTTTTCTTTATCTCAGTGGAGATATTTACTGATAAACAGCTACCTACACAGCATGTTCATGTCGTTCCTAAATGAGCTTTTATCTCTCTCCCCTCACCACAAATCAGATTCTTCTGAGGAGTTCCCAGTACATTATCCTTTCCCCTGTGTAATTACCTTAACAAGCTCCAGCTGTTTTTATTCTCAGAAGGTTTACTCCCTGATATACAGCTGCCTACCTCCTTCGTAAGTGCAGGTCCTAAATGAGCTTTTTTCTGTGTTCCCTCACCACAATCCAGATTCTTTTGGGGAGTTACCAGTACAATAACCATACCAGGAAGTACTTAATTTATTAAGCTACTGCTTTTCTTAATCTCAGTGGAGATATTTAGTGATAAACAGCTACCTACGCGGCATGTTCATGTCGTTCCTAAATGAGCTTTTATCTCTCTCCCCTCACCAAAAATCAGATTCTTCTGAGGAGTTCCCAGTACATAATCCTTTCCCCTGTGTAATTACCTTAACAAGCTCCAGCTGTTTTTATTCTCAGAAGGTTTACTCCCTGATATACAGCTGTCTAACCCCTTCGTAAGTTCAGGTCCTAAATGAGATTTATTCTCTGTTCCCTCACCACAAATCAGCTTCTTCTGAAGAGATCCCAGTACATTATCCATTCCCCTGTATAATTACCTTAACAAGCTCCAGCTGTTTTTATTCTCAGAAGGTTTACTCCCTGATATACTGCTGTCTAACCCCTTCGTATGTGCAGGTCCAAAATGAGCTTTATTCTTTGTTCCCTCACCACAATCCAGATTCTTTTGGGGAGTTACCAGTACAGTAACCATACAAGGAAGTACTTAATTTATTAACCTACTGCTTTTCTTAATCTCAGTGGAGATATTTACTGATAAACAGCTGCGTATGCAGCATGTTCATGTCTTTCCTAAATGAGCTTTTATCTCTCTCCCCTCACCACAAATCAGGTTCTTCTGAGGAGTTCCCAGTACATTATCCTTTCCCCTGTATAATTACCTTAACAAGCTCCAGCTGTTTTTATTCTCAGAAGGTTTACTCCCTGATATACTGCTGTCTAACCCCTTCGTTAGTGCAGGTCCTAAATGAGCTTTTTTCTGTGTTCCCTCACCACAATCCAGATTCTTTTGGGGAGTTACCAGTACAGTAACCATACCAGGAAGTACTTAATTTATTAAGATACTGCTTTTCTTAATCTCAGTGGAGATATTTACTGATATACAGCTACCTACGCAGCATGTTCATGTCGTTCCTAAATGAGCTTTTTTCTCTGTTCCCACACCACAATCCAGACTCTTTTGGGGAGGTACCAGTACAGTATCCATACCAGGAAGTACTTAATTTATTAACCTACTGCTTTTCTTAATCTCAGTGGAGATATTTACTGATAAACAGCTGCGTATGCAGCATGTTCATGTCGTTCCTAAATGAGCTTTTATCTCTCTCCCCTCACCACAAATCAGATTCTTCTGAGGAGCTCCCAGTACATTATCCTTTCCCCTGTGTAATTACCTTAACAATCTCCAGCTATTTTTATTCTCAGAAGATTTATTCCCTGATATACAGCTGCCTACCCCCTTCATAAGTGCAGGTCCTAAATGAGCTTTTTTCTGTGTTCCCTCACCACAATCCAGATTCTTTTGGGGAGTTACCAGTACAGTAACCATACAAGGAAGTACTTAATTTATTAACCTACTGCTTTTCTTAATCTCAGTGGAGATATTTACTGATAAACAGCTGCGTATGCAGCATGTTCATGTCTTTCCTAAATGAGCTTTTATCTCTCTCCCCTCACCACAAATCAGGTTCTTCTGAGGAGTTCCCAGTACATTATCCTTTCCCCTGTATAATTACTTTAACAAGCTCCAGCTGTTTTTATTCTCAGAAGGTTTACTCCCTGATATACTGCTGTCTAACCCCTTCGTAAGTGCAGGTCCTAAATGAGCTTTATTCTCTGTTCCCTCACCATAATCCAGATTCTATTGTGGAGTTACCAGTACAGTAACCATACCAGGAAGTACTTAATTTATTTAGCTACTGCTTTTCTTAATCTCAGTGGAGATATTTACTGATAAACAGCTATGTACGCAGCATGTTCATGTCGTTCCTAAATGAGCTTTTATCTCTCTCCCCTCAGCACAAATCAGATTCTTCTGAGGAGTTCCCAGTACATTATCCTTTCCCCTGTGTAATTACCTTAACAAGCTCCAGCTGTTTTTATTCTCAAAAGGTTTACTCCCTGATATACAGCTGCCTACCCCCTTAGTAAGTGCAGGTCCTAAATGAGCTTTTTTCTCTGTTCCCTCACCACAATCCAGATTCTTTTGGGGAGTTACCAGTACAGTATCCATACCAGGAAGTACTTAATTTATTAAGCTACTGCTTTTCTTAATCTCAGTGGAGATATTTACTGATAAACAGCTACGTATGCAGCATGTTCATGTCGTTCATAAATGAGCTTTTATCTCTCTCCCCTCACCACAAATCAGATTCTTCTGTGGAGTTCCCAGTACATTATCCTTTCCCCTGTGTAATTACCTTAACAAGCTCGAGCTGTTTTTATTATCAGAAGGTTTACTCCCTGATATACAGCTGCCTACCACCTTCGTAAGTGCAGGTCATAAATGAGCTTTTTTCTGTGTTCCCTCACCACAATCCAGATTCTTTTGGGGAGTTACCAGTACAATAACCATACCAGGAAGTACTTAAATTATTAAGCTACTGCTTTTCTTAATCTCAGTGGAGATATTTAGTGATAAACAGCTACCTACACAGCATGTTCATGTCGTTCCTAAATGAGCTTTTATCTCTCTCCCCTCACCAAAAATCAGATTCTTCTGAGGAGTTCCCAGTACATAATCCTTTCCCCTGTGTAATTACCTTAACAAGCTCCAGCTGTTTTTATTCTCAGAAGGTTTACTCCCTGATATACAGCTGTCTAACCCCTTCGTAAGTTCAGGTCCTAAATGAGATTTATTCTCTGTTCCCTCACCATAAATCAGCTTCTTCTGAAGAGATCCCAGTACATTATCCATTCCCCTGTATAATTACCTTAACAAGCTCCAGCTGTTTTTATTCTCAGAAGGTTTACTCCCTGATATACTGCTTTCTAACCCCTTCGTAAGTGCAGGTCCTCAATGAGCTTTTTTCTCTGTTCCCTCACCACAATCCAGATTCTTTTGGGGAGATACCAGTACAGTAACCATACCAGGAAGTACTTAATTTATTAAGCTACTGCTTTTCTTAATCTCAGTGGAGATATTTACTGATAAACAGCTACCTACGCAGCATGTTCCTGTCTTTCCTAAATGAGCTTTTGTCTCTCTCCAATCACCACAAACAAGATTCTTCTGAGGAGTTCCCAGTACATTATCCTTTCCCCTGTGTAATTACCTTTATATTCTCCAGCTGTTATTATTCTCAGATGGTTTACTCCCTGATATACAACTGCCTACCCCCTTCGTAAGTGCAGGTCCTAAATGAGCTTTTTTCTCTGTTCCCTCACCACAATCCAGATTCTTTTGGGGAGATACCAGTACAGTAACCATACCAGGAAGTACTTAATTTATTAAGCTACTGCTTTTCTTAATCTCAGTGGAGATATTTACTGATAAACAGCTACCTACGCAGCATGTTCATGTCGTTCCTAAATGAGCTTTTATCTCTCTCCCCTCACCACAAATCAGATCCTTCTGAGGAGTTCCCCGTACATTATCCTTTCCCCTGTGTAATTACCTTAACAAGCTCCAGTTGTTTTTATTCTCAGAAGGTTTACTCCCTGATATACAGCTGCCTACCCCTTTCGTAATGCAGGTCCTAAATGAGATTTTTTCTCTGTTCCCTCACCACAATCCAGATTCTTTTGGGGAGTTACCAGTACAGTAACTATACCAGGAAGTACTTCATTTATTAAGCTACTGCTTTTCTTAATCTCAGTGGAGATATTTACTGATATACAGCTACCTACGCAGCATGTTCATGTCGTTCCTAAATGAGCTTTTATCTCTCTCCCCTCACCACAAATCAGATTCTTCTGAGGAGTTCCCAGTACATTATCCTTTCCCCTGTGTAATTACCTTAACATTCTCTAGCTGTTTTTATTCTCAGAAGGTTTACTCCCTGATATACAGCTGCCTATCCCCTTCGTAAGTGCAGGTCCTAAATGAGCTTTTTTCTCTCTTCGCTCACCACAACCCAGATTCTTCTGGGGAGTTACCAGTAGAGTAACCATACCAGGAAGTACTTAATTTATTAAGCTACTGGTTTTCTTAATCTCAGTGGAGATATTTACTGATAAACGGCTACTACGCAGCATGTCCATGTCGTTCCTAAATGAGCTTTTATCTCTCTCTCATCACCACAAATCAGATTCTTCTGAGGAGTTCCCACTACATTATCCTTTCCCCTGTGTAATTACCTTAACAAGCTCCAGCTGTTTTTATTCTCAGAAGGGATACTCCCTGACATACAGCTGCCTAACCCTTCGTAAGTGCAGGGCCTAAATGAGCTTTTTTCTCTGTTCCCTCACCACAATCCAGATTCTTTTGGGGAGTTACCAGTACAGTAACCATAATAGGAAGTATTTAATTTGTTAAGCTACTACTTTTCATAATCTCAGTGGAGATATTTACTGATAAACAGCTACCTATGCAGCATGTTCATGTCGTTCCTAAATGAGCTTTTATCTCTCTCCCCTCACCACAAATCAGATTCTTCTGAGGAGTTCCCAGTACATTATCCTTTCCCCTGTGTAATTACCTTAACAAGCTCCAGCTGTTTTTATTCTCAGAAGGTTTACTCCCTGATATACCGCTGCCTACCCCCTTCGTAAGTGCAGGTCCTAAATGAGCTTTTTTCTCTGTTCCCTCACCACAATCCTGATTCTTTTGGGGAGTTACCAGTACAGTAACCATACGAGGAAGTACTTAATTTATTAAGCTACTGCTCTTCTTAATCTCAGTGGAGATATTTACTGATAAACAGCTACCTACGCAGCATTTTCATGTCGTTCCTAAATGAGCTTTTATCTCTCTCCCCTCACCCCAAATCAGACTCTTCTGAGGAGTTCCGAGTACATTGTCCTTTCCTCTGTGTAATTACCTTAACAAGCTCCAGCTGTTTTTATTCTCAGAAGGTTTTCTCCCTGATATACAGCTGCCTACCACCTTCGTAAGTGCAGATCATAAATGAGCTTTTTTCTCTGTTCCCTCACCACAATCCAGATTCATTTTGGGAGTTACCAGTACAGTAACCATACCAGGAAGTACTTAATTTATTAAGCTACTGCTTTTCTTAATCTCAGTGGAGATATTTACTGATAAACAGCTACGTATGCAGCATGTTCGTGTCGTTCCTAAATGAGCTTTTATCTCTCTCCCCTCACCACAAATCAGATTCTTCTGAGGAGTTCCCAGTACATTATCCTTTCCCCTGTGTAATTACCTTTATATTCTCCAGCTGTTTTTATTCTCAGAAGGTTTACTCCCTGATATACAGCTGCCTACCACCTTCGTAAGTGTAGGTCCTAAATGAGCTTTTTTCTGTGTTCCCTCACCACAATCCAGATTCTTTTGGGGAGTTACCAGTACAATAACCATACCAGGAAGTACTTAATTTATTAAGCTACTGCTTTTCTTAATCTCAGTGGAGATATTTAGTGATAAACAGCTACCTACGCAGCATGTTCATGTCGTTCCTAAATGAGCTTTTATCTCTCTCACCTCACCAAAAATCAGATTCTTCTGAGGAGTTCCCAGTACATAATCCTTTCCCCTGTGTAATTACCTTAACAAGCTCGAGCTGTTTTTATTCTCAGAAGGTTTACTACCTGATATACAGCTGTCTAACCCCTTCGTAAGTTCAGGTCCTAAATGAGATTTATTCTCTGTTCCCTCACCACAAATCAGCTTCTTCTGAAGAGATCCCAGTACATTATCCATTCCCCTGTATAATTACCTTAACAAGCTCCAGCTGTTTTTATTCTCAGAAGATTTACTCCCTGATATACTGCTGTCTAACCCCTTCGTATGTGCAGGTCCAAAATGAGCTTTATTCTTTGTTCCCTCACCACAATCCAGATTCTTTTGGGGAGTTACCAGTACAGTAACCATACAAGGAAGTACTTAATTTATTAACCTACTGCTTTTCTTAATCTCAGTGGAGATATTTACTGATAAACAGCTGCGTATGCAGCATGTTCATGTCTTTCCTAAATGAGCTTTTATCTCTCTCCCCTCACCACAAATCAGGTTCTTCTGAGGAGTTCCCAGTACATTATCCTTTCCCCTGTGTAATTACCTTAACAAGCTCCAGCTGTTTTTATTCTCAGAAGGTTTACTCCCTGATATACTGCTGTCTAACCCCTTCTTAAGTGCAGGTCCTAAATGAGCTTTTTTCTCTGTTCCCTCACCATAATCCAGATTCTATTGTGGAGTTACCAGTACAGTAACCATACCAGGAAGTACTTAATTTATTTAGCTACTGCTTTTCTTAATCTCAGTGGAGATATTTACTGATAAACAGCTATGTACGCAGCATGTTCATGTCGTTCCTAAATGAGCTTTTATCTCTCTCCCCTCAGCACAAATCAGATTCTTCTGAGGAGTTCCCAGTACATTATCCTTTCCCCTGTGTAATTACCTTAACAAGCTCCAGCTGTTTTTATTCTCAAAAGGTTTACTCCCTGATATACAGCTGCCTACCCCCTTAGTAAGTGCAGGTCCTAAATGAGCTTTTTTCTCTGTTCCCTCACCACAATCCAGATTCTTTTGGGGAGTTACCAGTACAGTATCCATACCAGGAAGTACTTAATTTATTAAGCTACTGCTTTTCTTAATCTCAGTGGAGATATTTACTGATAAACAGCTACGTATGCAGCATGTTCATGTCGTTCATAAATGAGCTTTTATCTCTCTCCCCTCACCACAAATCAGATTCTTCTGTGGAGTTCCCAGTACATTATCCTTTCCCCTGTGTAATTACCTTAACAAGCTCGAGCTGTTTTTATTATCAGAAGGTTTACTCCCTGATATACAGCTGCCTACCACCTTCGTAAGTGCAGGTCCTAAATGAGCTTTTTTCTGTGTTCCCTCACCACAATCCAGATTCTTTTGGGGAGTTACCAGTACAATAACCATACCAGGAAGTACTTAAATTTTTAGGCTACTGCTTTTCTTAATCTCAGTGGAGATATTTAGTGATAAACAGCTACCTACACAGCATGTTCATGTCGTTCCTAAATGAGCTTTTATCTCTCTCCCCTCACCAAAAATCAGATTCTTCTGAGGAGTTCCCAGTACATAATCCTTTCCCCTGTGTAATTACCTTAACAAGCTCCAGCTGTTTTTATTCTCAGAAGGTTTACTCCCTGATATACAGCTGTCTAACCCCTTCGTAAGTTCAGGTCCTAAATGAGATTTATTCTCTGTTCCCTCACCACAAATCAGCTTCTTCTGAAGAGATCCCAGTACATTATCCATTCCCCTGTATAATTACCTTAACAAGCTCCAGCTGTTTTTATTCTCAGAAGGTTTACTCCCTGATATACTGCTTTCTAACCCCTTCGTATGTGCAGGTCCAAAATGAGCTTTATTCTTTGTTCCCTCACCACAATCCAGATTCTTTTGGGGAGTTACCAGTACACTAACCATACAAGGAAGTACTTAATTTATTAACCTACTGCTTTTCTTAATCTCAGTGGAGATATTTACTGATAAACAGCTGCGTATGCAGCATGTTCATGTCTTTCCTAAATGAGCTTTTATCTCTCTCCCCTCACCACAAATCAGGTTCTTCTGAGGAGTTCCCAGTACATTATCCTTTCCCCTGTATAATTACCTTAACAAGCTCCAGCTGTTTTTATTCTCAGAAGGTTTACTCCCTGATATACTGCTGTCTAACCCCTTCGTAAGTGCAGGTCCTAAATGAGCTTTATTCTCTGTTCCCTCACCATAATCCAGATTCTATTGTGGAGTTACCAGTACAGTAACCATACCAGGAAGTACTTAATTTATTTAGCTACTGCTTTTCTTAATCTCAGTGGAGATATTTACTGATAAACAGCTATGTACGCAGCATGTTCATGTCGTTCCTAAATGAGCTTTTATCTCTCTCCCCTCAGCACAAATCAGATTCTTCTGAGGAGTTCCCAGTACATTATCCTTTCCCCTGTGTAATTACCTTAACAAGCTCCAGCTGTTTTTATTCTCAAAAGGTTTACTCCCTGATATACAGCTGCCTACCCCCTTAGTAAGTGCAGGTCCTAAATGAGCTTTTTTCTCTGTTCCCTCACCACAATCCAGATTCTTTTGGGGAGTTACCAGTACAGTAACCATACCAGGAAGTACTTAATTTATTAAGCTACTGCTTTTCTTAATCTCAGTGGAGATATTTACTGATAAACAGCTACCTACGCAGCATGTTCATGTCGTTCCTAAATGAGCTTTTATCTCTCTCCCCTCACCACAAATCAGATTCTTCTGAGGAGTTCCCAGTACATTATCCTTTCCTCTGTGTAATTACCTTAACAAACTCCACCTGTTTTTATACTCAGAAGGGATACTCCCTGATATACAGCTGCCTACCCCCTTCGTAAGTGCAGGTCCTCCATGAGCTTTTTTCTCTGTTCCCTCACCACAATCCAGATTCTTTTGGGGAGTTACCAATACAGTAACCATACGAGGAAGTACTTAATTTATTAAGCTACTGCTTTTCTTAATCTCAGTGGAGATATTTACTGATAAACAGCTACCTACGCAGCATGTTCCTGTCGTTCCTAAATGAGCTTTTATCTCTCTCCACTCACCACAAATCAGATTCTTCTGAGGAGTTCCCAGTACATTATCCTTTCCCCTCTGTAATTACCTTAACATTCTCTAGCTGTTTTTATTCTCAGAAGGTTTACTCCCTGATATACAGCTGCCTATCCCCTTCGTAAGTGCAGGTCCTAAATGAGCTTTTTTCTCTCTTCGCTCACCACAATCCAGATTCTTCTGGGGAGTTACCAGTAGAGTTACCATACCAGGAAGTACTTAATTTATTAAGCTACTGGTTTTCTTAATCTCAGTGGAGATATTTACTGATAAACAGCTACTACGCAGCATGTCCATGTCGTTCCTAAATGAGCTTTTATCTCTCTCTCATCACCACAAATCAGATTCTTCTGAGGAGTTCCCAGTATATTATCCTTTCCCCTGTGTAATTACCTTAACAAGCTCCAGCTGTTTTTATTCTCAGAAGGGATACTCCCTGACATACAGCTGCCTAACCCTTCGTAAGTGCAGGGCCTAAATGAGCTTTTTTCTCTGTTCCCTCACCACAATCCAGATTCTTTTGGGGAGTTACCAGGACAGTAACCATAATAGGAAGTATTTAATTTGTTAAGCTACTACTTTTCTTAATCTCAGTGGAGATATTTACTGATAAACAGCTACCTATGCAGCATGTTCATGTCGTTCCTAAATGAGCTTTTATCTCTCTCCCCTCACCACAAATCAGATTCTTCTGAGGAGTTCCCAGTACATTATCCTTTCCCCTGTGTAATTACCTTAACAAGCTCCAGCTGTTTTTATTCTCAGAAGGTTTACTCCCTGATATACCGCTGCCTACCCCCTTCGTAAGTGCAGGTCCTAAATGAGCTTTTTTCTCTGTTCCCTCACCACAATCCAGATTCTTTTGGGGAGTTACCAGTACAGTATCCATACGAGGAAGTACTTAATTTATTAAGCTACTGCTTTTCTTAATCTCAGTGGAGATATTTACTGATAAACAGCTACCTACGCAGCATTTTCATGTCGTTCCTAAATGAGCTTTTATCTCTCTCCCCTCACCCCAAATCAGACTCTTCTGAGGAGTTCCGAGTACATTATCCTTTCCTCTGTGTAATTACCTTAACAAGCTCCAGCTGTTTTTATTCTCAGAAGGTTTACTCCCTGATATACAGCTGCCTACCACCTTCGTAAGTGCAGATCATAAATGAGCTTTTTTCTCTGTTCCCTCACCACAATCCAGATTCATTTTGGGAGTTACCAGTACAGTAACCATACCAGGAAGTACTTAATTTATTAAGCTACTGCTTTTCTTAATCTCAGTGGAGATATTTACTGATAAACAGCTATGTACGCAGCATATTCATATCGTTCCTATATGAGCTTTTATCTCTCTACCCTCACCACAAATCAGATTCTTCTGAGGAGTTCCCTGTACATTATCCTTTCCCCTGTGTAATTACCTTAACAAGCTCCAGCTGTTTTTAAACTAAGAAGGGATACTCCCTGATATACAGCTGCCTACCCCCTTCGTAAGTGCAGGTCCTCAATGAGCTTTTTTCTCTGTTCCCTCACCACAATCCAGATTCTTTTGGGGAGTTGCCAATACAGTAACCATACGAGGAAGTACTTAATTTATTAAGCTACTGCTTTTCTTAATCTCAGTGGAGATATTTACTGATAAACAGCTACCTACGCAGCATGTTACTGTCTTTCCTAAATGAGCTTTTGTCTCTCTCCAATCACCACAAATCAGATTCTTCTGAGGAGTTCCCAGTACATGATCCTTTCCCCTGTGTAATTACCTTTATATTCTCCAGCTGTTTTTATTCTCAGATGGTTTACTCCCTGATATACAACTGCCTACCCCCTTCGTAAGTGCAGGTCCTAAATGAGCTTTTTTCTCTGTTCCCTCACCACAATCCAGATTCTTTTGGGGAGATACCAGTACAGTAACCATACCAGGAAGTACTTAATTTATTAAGCTACTGCTTTTCTTAATCTCAGTGGAGATATTTACTGATAAACAGCTACCTACGCAGCATGTTCATGTCGTTCCTAAATGAGCTTTTATCTCTCTCCCCTCACCACAAATCAGATTCTTCTGAGGAGTTCCCAGTACATTATACTTTCCCCTGTGTAATTACCTTAACAAGCTCCAGCTGTTTTTATACTCAGACGGTTTACTCCCTGATATACAGCTGCCTACCCCCTTCGTAAGTGCAGGTCCTAAATGAGCTTTTTTCTCTGTTCCCTCACCACAATGCAGATTCTTTTGGGGAGTTACCAGTACAGTATCCATACCAAGAAGTACTTAATTTATTAAGCTACTGCTTTTCTTAATCTCAGTGGAGATATTTACTGATAAACAGCTACGTATGCAGCATGTTCATGTCGTTCATAAATGAGCTTTTATCTCTCTCACCTCACCACAAATCAGATTCTTCTGTGGAGTTCCCAGCACATTATCCTTTCCCCTGTGTAATTAATTTAACAAGCTCCAGCTGTTTTTATTCTCAGAAGGTTTACTCCCTGATATACAGCTGCCTACCCCCTTCGTAAGTGCAGGTCCTAAATGAGTTTTTTTCTCTGTTCCCTCACCACAATGCAGATTCTTTTGGGGAGTTACCAGTACAGTAACCATACCAGAAAGTACTTAATTTATTAAGCTACTGCTTTTCTTAATCTCAGTGGAGATATTTACTGATAAACAGCTACCTACGCAGCATGTTCATGTCGTTCCTAAATGAGATTTTATCTCTCTCCCCTCACCACAAATCAGATTCTTCTGAGGAGTTCCCAGTACATTATCCTTTCCTCTCTGTAATTACCTTAACAAGCTCCAGCTGTTTTTATTTTCAGAAGGTTTACTCCCTGATAAACAGCTGCCTACCCCCTTCGTAGGTCCAGATCCTAAATGAGCTTTTTTCTCTGTTCCCTCACCACAATCCAGATTCTTTTGGGGAGTTACCAGTACAGTAACCATACCAGGAAGTACTTAATTTATTACGCTACTGCTTTTCATAATCTCAGTGGAGATATTTACTGAAAAACAGCTACCTACGCAGCATGTTCATGTCGTTCCTAAATGAGCTTTTATCTCTCTCCCCTCACCACAAATCAGATTCTTCTGAGGAGTTCCCAGTAC
>NW_025961053.1:0-29075 GCF_023159225.1 Perognathus longimembris pacificus
ACCACAATCCAGATTCTTTTGGGGAGTTACCAGTACAGTATCCATACCAGGAAGTACTTAATTTATTAAGCTACTGCTTTTCTTATTCTCAGTGGAGATATTTACTGATAAACAGCTACCTACGCAGCATGTTCCTGTCGTTCCTAAATGAGCTTTTATCTCTCTCCCCTCACCACAAATCAGATTCTTCTGAGGAGTTCCCAGTACATTATCCTTTCCCCTGTGTAATTACCTTAACAAGCTCCAGCTGTTTTTATTCTCAGATGGTTTACTCCCTGATATACAGCTGCCTACCCCCTTCGTAAGTGCAGGTCCTAAATGAGTTTTTTCTCTGATCCCTCACCACAATCCAGATTCTTTTGGGGAGTTACCAGTACAGTAACCATACCAGGAAGTACTTAATTTATTAAGCTACTGCTTTTCTCATCTCAGTGGAGATATTTAGTGATAAACAGCTACCTACGCAGCATGTTCATGTCGTTCTTAAATGAGCTTTTATCTCTCTCCCCTCACCACAAATCAGATTCTTCTGAGGAGTTCCCAGTACATTATCCTTTCCCCTGTGTAATTACCTTAACAAGCTCCAGCTGTTTTTATTCTCAGAAGGTTTACTCCCTGATATACAGCTGCCTACCCCGTTCGTAAGTGCAGGTCCTAAATGAGCATTTTTTCTTTTCCCTCACCACAATCCAGATTCTTTTGGGGAGTTACCAGTACAGTAACCATACCAGGAAGTACTTAATTTATTAAGCTACTGCTTTTCTTAATCTCAGTGGAGATATATACTGATAAACAGCTACCTACGCAGCATGTTCATTTCGTTCCAAAATGAGCTTTTATCTCTCTCCCCACACCACAAATCAGATTCTTCTGAGGAGTTCCCAGTACATTATCCTTTCCCCTGTGTAATTTCCTTAACAAGCTCCAGGTGTATTTATTCTCAGAAGGTTTACTCCCTGATATACTTCTGCCTACCCCCTTCGTAAGTGCAGGTCCTAAATGAGCTTTTTTCTCTGTTCCCTCACCACAATCCAGATTCTTTTGGGGAGTTACCCGTACAGTAACCATACAAGGAAGTACTTAATTTATTAAGCTACTGCTTTTCTTAATCTCAGTGGAGATATTTACTGATAAACAGCAACGTACGCAGCATGTTCATGTCGTTCATAAATGAGCTTTTATCTCTCTCCCCTCACCACAAATCAGAATCTTCTGAGGAGTTCCCAGTACATTATCCTTTCCCCTGTGTAATTACCTTAACAAGCTCCAGCTTTTTTTATGTTCAGAAGGTTTACTCCCTGATATACAGCTGCCTACCCCCTTCGTAAGTGCAGGTCCTAAATGAGCTTTTTTCTCTGTTCCCTCACCACAATCCAGATTCTTTTGGGGAGTTACCAGTACAGTAACCATACCAGGAAGTACTTAATATATTAAGCTACTGCTTTTCTTAATCTCAGTGGATATATTTACTGATAAACAGCTACCTACGCAGCATGTTCATGTCGTTCCTAAATGAGCTTTTATCTCTCTCCCCTCACCACAAATCAGATTCTTCTGAGGAGTTCCCAGTACATTATCCTTTCCCAGTGTAATTACCTTAACAAGCTCCAGCTGTTTTTATTCTCAGAAGGTTTACTCCCTGATATACAGCTGCCTACCCCCTTCGTAAGTGCAGGTCCTAAATGAGCTTTTTTCTCTGTTCCCTCACCAAATCCAGATTCTTTTGGGGAGTTACCAGTACAGTAACCATACCAGGAAGTACTTAATTTATTAAGCTACTGCTTTTCTTAATCTCAGTGGAGATATTTACTGATAAACAGCTACCTACGCAGCATGTTCCTTTCGTTCCTAAATGAGCTTTTATCTCTCTCCCCACACCACAAATCAGATTCTTCTGAGGAGTTCCCTGTACATTATCCTTTCCCCTGTGTAATTTCCTTAACAAGCTCCAGGTGTATTTATTCTCAGAAGGTTTACTCCCTGATATACAGCTGCCTACCCCCTTCGTAAGTGCAGGTCCTAAATGAGGTTTTTTCTCTGTTCCCTAACCACAATCCAGATTCTTTTGGGGAGTTACCAGTACAGTAATCATACCAGGAAGTACTTAATATATTAAGCTACTGCTTTTCTTAATCTCAGTGGAGATATTTACTGATAAAAAGCTACCTACGCAGCATGTTCATGTCGTTCCTAAACGAGCTTTTATCTCTCTCCCCTCACCACAAATCAGATTCTTCTGAGGAGTTCCCAGTACATTATACTTTCCCCTGTGTAATTACCTTAACAAGCTCCAGCTGTTTTTATTCTCAGAAGGTTTACTCCCTGATATACAGCTGCCTACCCCCATCGTAAGTGCAGGTCCTCAATGAGCTTTTTTCTCTGTTCCCTCACCACAATCCAGATTCTTTTGGGGAGTTTCCTGTACAGTAACCATACCAGGAAGTACTTAATTTATTAAGCTACTGCTTTTCTTAATCTCAGTGGAGATATTTACTGATAAACAGCTACCTACGCAGCATGTTCATGTCGTTCCTAAATGAGCTTTTATCTCTCTCCCCTCACCACAAATCAGATTCTTCTGAGGAGTTCCCAGTACATTATCCTTTCCCCTGTGTAATTACCTTAACAAGCTCCAGCTGTTTTTATTCTCAGAAGGTTTACTCCCTGATATACAGCTGCCTAACACCTTCGTAAGTGCAGGTCCTAAATGAGCTTTTTTCTCTGTTCCCTCACCACAATCCAGATTCTTTTCGGGAGTTACCAGTACAGTAACCATACCAGGAAGTACTTAATTTATTAAGCTACTGCTTTTCTTAATCTCAGTGGAGATATTTACTGATAAACAGCTACCTACGCAGCATGTACATGTCGTTCCTAAATGAGCTTTTATCTCTCTCCCCTCACCACAAATCCGATTCTTCTGAGGAGTTCCCGGTACATTATCCTTTCCCCTGTGTAATTACCTTAACAAGCTCCAGCTTTTTTTATTCTCAGAAGGTTTACTCCCTGATATACAGCTGCTTACCCCCTTCGTAAGTGCAGGTCCTAAATGAGCTTTTTTCTCTTTTCCCTCACCACAATCCAGATTCTTTTGTGGAGTTACCAGTACAGTAACAGTACCAGGAAGTACTTAATTTATTAAGCTACTACTTTTCTTAATCTCAGTAGAGATATTTACTGATAAACAGCTACCTACGCAGCATGTTCATGTCGTTCCTAAATGAGCTTTTATCTCGCTCCCCTCACCACAAATCAGATTCTTCTGAGGCTTTCCCGGTACATTATCCTTTCCCCTGTGTAATTACCTTAACAAGCTCCAGCTGTTTTTATTCTCAGAAGGTTTACTCCCTGATATACAGCTGCCTAAACCTTTCGTAAGTGCAGGTCTTAAATGAGCTTTTTTCTCTGTTCCCTCAACACAATCCAGATTCTTTTGTGGAGTTACCAGTACAGTAACCATACCAGGAAGTACTTAATTTATTAAGCTACTGCTTTTCTTAATCTCAGTGGAGATATTTACTGATAAACAGCTACCTACGCAGCATGTTCATGTCGTTCCTAAATGAGCTTTTATCTCTCTCCCCTCACCAAAAATCAGATTCTTCTGAGGAGTTCCCAGTACATTATCCTTTCCCATGTGTAATTACCTTAACAACCTCCAGCTGTTTTTATTCTCAGAAGGTTTACTCCCTGATATACAGCTGCCTACCCCCTTCGTAAGTGCAGGTCCTAAATGAGCTTTTTTCTCTGTTGCGTCACCACAATCCAGATTCTTTTGGGGAGTTACCAGTACAGTAACCATACCAGGAAGTACTTAATTTATTAAGCTACTGCTTTTCTTAATCTCAGTGGAGATATTTACTGATAAACAGCTACCTACGCAGCATGATCATGTCGTTCCTAAATGAGCTTTTATCTCTCTCCCCTCACCACAAATCAGATTCTTCTGAGGAGTTCCCAGTACATTATCCTTTCCCCTGTGTAATTACCTTAACAAGCTCCAGCTGTTTTTATTCTCAGAAGGTTTACTCCCTGATATACAGCTGCCTACCCCCTTCGTAAGTGAAGGTCCTAAATGAACTTTTTTCTCTGTTCCCTCACCACAATCCAGATTCTTTTGGGGAGTTACCAGTAGAGTAACCATACCCGGAAGTACTTAATTTAATAAGCTACTGCTTTTCTTAATCTCAGTGGAGATATTTACTGATAAACAGCTACCTACGCAGCATGTTCATGTCGTTCCTAAATGAGCTTTTATCTCTCTCCCCTCACCACAAATCAGATTCTTCTGAGGAGTTCCCAGTACATTATCCTTTCCCCTGTGTAATTACCTTAACAAGCTCGAGCTGTTTTTATTCTCAGAAGGTTTACTCCCTGATATACAGCTGCCTACCCCCTTGGTAAGTCCAGGTCCTAAATGAGCTTTTTTCTCTGTTCCCTCACCACAATCCAGATTCTTTTGGGGAGTTACCAGTACAGTAACCATACCAGGAATTACTTAATTATTTAAGCTACTGCTTTTCTTAATCTCAGTGGAGATATTAACTGATAAACAGCTACCTACGCAGCATGTTCATGTCGTTCCTAAATGAGCTTTTATCTCTCTCCCCTCACCACAAATCAGATTCTTCTGAGGAGTTCCCAGTACATTATCCTTTCCCCTGTGTAATTTCCTTAAGAAGCTCCAGCTGTTTTTATTCTCAGAAGTTTTACTCCGTGATATACAGCTGCCTACGCCCTTCGTAAGTGCAGGTCCTAAATGAGCTTTTTTCTCTGTTCCCTCACCACAATGCAGATTCTTTTGGGGAGTTACCAGTACAGTAACCATACCAGGAAGTACTTAATTTATTAAGCTTCTGCTTTTCTTAATCTCAGTGGAGATATTTACTGATAAACAGCTACCTACGCAGCATGTTCATGTCCTTCCTAAATGAACTTTTATCTCTCTCCCCTCACCACAAATCAGATTCTTCTGAGGAGTTCCCAGTACATTATCCTTTCCCCTGTGTAATTACCTTAACAAGCTCCAGCTGTTTTTATTCTCAGAAGGTTTACTCCCTGATATACAGCTGCCTACGCCCTTCGTATGTGCAGGTCCTAAATGAGCTTTTTTCTCTGTTCCCTCACCACAATCCAGATTCTTTAGGGGAGTTACCAGTACAGTAAAAATACCAGGAAGTACTTAATTTATTAAGCTACTGCTTTTCTTAATCTCAGTGTAGATATTTAATGATAAACAGCTACCTACGCAGCATGTTCATGTCGTTCCTAAATGAGCTTTTATCTCTCTCCCCTCACCACAAATCAGCGTCTTCTGAGGAGTTCCCAGTACCTTATCCTTTCCCCTGTGTAATTACCTTAACAAGCTCCAGCTGTTTTTATTCTCAGAAGGTTTACTCCCTGATATACAGCTGCCTACCCCCTTCGTAAGTGCAGGTCCTAAATGAGCTTTTTTCTCTGTTCCCTCACCACAATCCAGATTCTTTTGGGGAATTACTAGTACAGTAACCATACCAGGAAGTACTTAATTTATTAAGCTACTGCTTTTCTTAATCTTAGTGGAGATATTTACTGATAAACAGCTACCTACGCAGCATGTTCATGTCATTCCTAAATGAGCTTTTATCTCTCTCCCCTCAACACAAATCAGATTTTTCTGAGGAGTTCCCGGTACATTATCCTTTCCCCTGTGTAATTACCTTAACAATCTCCAGCTGTTTTTATTCTCAGAAGGTTTACTCCCTGATATACATCTGCCTACCCCCTTCGTAAGTGCAGGTCCTAAATGGTCTTTTTTCTCTGTTCCCTAACCACAATCCAGATTCTTTTGGGGAGTTACCAGTACAGTATCCATACCAGGAAGTACTTAATTTATGAAGCTACTTCTTTTCTTAATCTCAGTGGAGATATTTACTGATAAACAGCTACCTACGCAGCATGTTCATGTCGTTCCTAAATGAGCTTTAATCTCTCTCCCCTCACCACAAATCAGATTCTTCTGAGGAGTTCCCAGTACATTATCCTTTCCCCTGTGTAATTACCTTAACAAGCTCCAGCTGTTTTTATTCTCAGAAGGTTTACTCCCTGATATACAGCTGCCTACCCCCTTCGTAAGTGCAGGTCCTAAATGAGCTTTTTTCTCTGTTCCCTCACCACAATCCAGATTCTTTTGGGGAGTTACCAGTACAGTAACCATACCAGGAAGTACGTAATTTATTAAGCTACTGCTTTTCTTAATCTCAGTAGAGATATTTACTGATAAACAGCTACCTACGCAGCATGTTCATGTCGTTCCTAAATGAGCTTTTATCTCTCTCCCCTCACCACAAATCAGATTCTTCTGAGGAGTTCCCAGTACATTATCCTTTCCCCTGTGTAATTACCTTAACAAGCTCCAGCTGTTTTTATTCTCAGAAGGTTTACTCCCTGATATACAGCTGCCTACCCCCTTCGTAAGTGCAAGTCCTAAATGAGCTTTTTCTCTGTTCCCTCACCACAATTCAGATTCTTTTGGGGAGTTCCCAGTACAGTAACCATACCAGGAAGTACTTAATTTATTAAGCCACTGCTTTTCTTATTCTCAGTGGAGATATTTACTGATAAACAGCAACCTACGCAGCATGTTCAGGTCGTTCTTAATGAGCTTATATCTCTCTCCCCTCACCACAAATCAGATTCTTCTGAGGAGTTCCCAGTACATTATCCTTTCCCCTGTGTAATTACCTTAACAAGCTCCAGCTGTTTTTATTCTCAGAAGGTTTACTCCCTGATATACTGCTGCCTACCCCCTTCGTAAGTGCAGGTCCTAAATGAGCATTTTTCTCTGTTCCCTCACCACAATCCAGATTCTTTTGGGGTGTTACCAGTACAGTAAACATACCAGGAAGTACTTAATTTATTAATCTACTGCTTTTCTTAAGCTCAGTGGAGATATTTACTGATAAACAGCTACCTACGCAGCATGTTCATGTCGTTCCTAAATGAGCTTTTATCTCTCTCCCCTCACCACAAATCAGATTCTTCTGAGGAGTTCCCAGTACATTATCCTTTCCCCTGTGTAATTACCTTAACAAGCTCCAGCTGTTTTTATTCTCAGAAGGTTTAATCCCTGATCCACAGCTGCCTACCCCCTTCGTAAGTGCAGGTCCTAAATGAGCTTTTTTCTCTGTTCCCTCACCACAGTCCAGAATCTTTTGGGGAGTTACCAGTACAGTAACCATACCAGGAAGTACTTAATTTATTAAGCTACTGCTTTTCTTAATCTCAGTGGAGATATTTACTGATAAACAGGTACCTACATAGCATGTTCATGTCGTTCCTAAGTGAGCTTTTATCTCTCTCCCCTCACCACAAATCAGATTCTTCTGAGGAGTTCCCAGTACATTATCCTTTCCCCGGTGTAATTACCTTAACAAGCTCCACCTGTTTTTATTCTCAGAAGGTTTACTCCCTGATATACAGCTGCCTACCCCTTCGTAAGTGCAGGTCCTAAATGAGCTTTTTCTCTGTTCCCTCACCACAATCCAGATTCTTTTGGGGAGTTACCAGTACAGTAACCATAGCAGGAAGTACTTAATTTATTAAGCTACTGCTTTTCTTATTCTCAGTGGAGATATTTACTGATAAACAGCTACCTACGCAGCATGTTCATGTCGTTCCTAAATGAGCTTTTATCTTTCTCCCCTCACCACAAATCAGATTCTTCTGAGGAGTTCCCAGTACATTATTCTTTCCCCTGTGTAATTAATTACCTTAACAAGCTCCAGCTCTTTTTATTCTCAGAAGGTTTACTCCCTGATATACAGCTGCCTACCCCCTTCGTAAGTGCAGGTCCTAAGTGAGCTTTTTTCTCTGTTCCCTCACCACAATCCAGACTCTTTTGGGGAGTTACCAGTACAGTAACCATACCAGGAAGTACTTAATTTATTAAGCTACTGCTTTTCTTAATCTCAGTGGAGATATTTACTAATAAACAGCTACCTACGCAGGATGTTCATGTCGTTCCTAAATGATCTTTTATCTTTCTCCCCTCACCACAAATCAGATTCTTCTGAGGAGTTCCCAGTACATTATCCTTTCCCCTGTGTAATTACCTTAACAAGCTCCAGCTGTTTTTATTCTCAGAAAGTTTACTCCCTGATATACAGCTGCCTACCCCCTTCGTAAGTGCAGGTCCTAAATGAGCTTTTTTCTCTGTTCCCTCACCACAACCCAGATTCTTTTGGGGAGTTACCAGTACAGTAACCATACCAGGAAGTACTTAATTTATTAAGCTACTGCTTTTCTTAATCTCAGTGGAGATATTTACTGATAAACAGCTACCTACGCAGCATGTTCATGTCGTTCCTAAATGAGTTTTTATCTCTCTCCCCTCACCACAAATCAGATTCTTCTGAGGAGTTCCCAGTACATTATCCTTTCCCCTGTGTAATTACCTTAACATGCTCCAGCTGTTTTATTTCTCAGAAGGTTTACTCCCTGATATACAGCTGCCTACCCCCTTCGTAAGTGCAGGTCCTAAATGAGCTTTTTTCTCTGTTCCCTCACCACAATCCAGATTCTTTTGGGGAGTTACCAGTACAGTAACCATACCAGGAAGTACTTAATATATTAAGCTACTGCTTTTCTTAATCTCAGTGGAGATATTTACTGATAAACAGCTACCTACGCACATGTTCATGTAGTTCCTAAATGAGCTTTTATCTCTCTCCCCTCACCACAAATCAGATTCTTCTGAGGAGTTCCCAGTACATTATCCTTTCCCCTGTGTAATTACCTTAACAAGCTCCAGCTGTTTTTATTCTCAGAAGGTTTACTCCCTGATATACAGCTGCCTACCCCCTTCGTAAGTGCAGGTCTTAAATGAGGTTTTTTCTCTGTTCCCTCACCACAATCCAGATTCTTTTGGGGAATTACCAGTACAGTAACCATACCAGGAAGTACTTAATTTATTAAGCTACTGCTTTTCTTAATCTCAGTGGAGATATTTACTGATAAACAGCTACCTACGCAGCATGTTCATGTCGTTCCTAAATGAGCTTTTATCTCTCTCCCCTCACCACAAATCAGATTCTTCTGAGGAGTTCCCAGTACATTATCCTTTCCCCTGTGAAATTACCTTAACAAGCTCCAGCTGTTTTTATTCTCAGAAGGTTTACTCCCTGATATACAGCTGCCTACCCCCTTCGTAAGTGCAGGTCCTAAATGAGCTGTTTTCTCTGTTCCCTCACCACAATCCAGACTCTTTTGGGGAGTTACCAGTACAGTAACCATACCAGGAAGTACTTAGTTTATTAAGCTACTGCTTTTCTTAATCTCAGTGGACATATTTACTGATAAACAGCTACATACGCAGCATGTTCATGTCGTTCCTAATTGAGCTTTTATCTCTCTCCCCTCACCACAAATCAGATTCTTCTGAGGAGTTCCCAGGACATTATCCTTTCCCCTGTGTAATTACCTTAACAAGCTCCAGCTGTTTTTATTCTCAGAAGGTTAACTCCCTTATATACAGCTGCCTACCCCCTTTGTAAGTGCAGGTCCCAAATGAGATTTTTTCTCTGTTCCCTCACCACAATCCGGATTCTTTTGGGGAGTTACCAATACAGTAACCATACCAGGAAGTACTTAATTTATTAAGCTACTGCTTTTCTTAATCTCAGTGGAGATATTTACTGATAAACAGCTACCTACGCAGCATGTTTATGTCGTTCCTAAATGAGCTTTTATCTCTCTCCCCTCACCACAAATCAGATTCTTCTGAGGAGTTCCCAGTACATTATACTTTCCCCTGTGTAATTACCTTAACAAGCTCCAGCTGTTTTTATTCTCAGAAGGTTTACTCCCTGATATACAGCTGCCTACCCCCATCGTAAGTGCAGGTCCTAAATGAGCTTTTTTCTCTGTTCCCTCACCACAATCCAGATTCTTTTGGGGAGTTTCCTGTACAGTAACCATACCAGGAAGTACTTAATTTATTAAGCTACTGCTTTTCTTAATCTCAGTGGAGATATTTACTGATAAACAGCTACCTACGCAGCATGTTCATGTCGTTCCTAAATGAGCTTTTATCTCTCTCCCCTCACCACAAATCAGATTCTTCTGAGGAGTTCCCAGTACATTATCCTTTCCCCTGTGTAATTACCTTAACAAGCTCCAGCTGTTTTTATTCTCAGAAGGTTTACTCCCTGATATACAGCTGCCTAACACCTTCGTAAGTGCAGGTCCTAAATGAGCTTTTTTCTCTGTTCCCTCACCACAATCCAGATTCTTTTCGGGAGTTACCAGTACAGTAACCATACCAGGAAGTACTTAATTTATTAAGCTACTGCTTTTCTTAATCTCAGTGGAGATATTTACTGATAAACAGCTACCTACGCAGCATGTTCATGTCGTTCCTAAATGAGCTTTTATCTCTCTCCCCTCACCACAAATCCGATTCTTCTGAGGAGTTCCCGGTACATTATCCTTTCCCCTGTGTAATTACCTTAACAAGCTCCAGCTTTTTTTATTCTCAGAAGGTTTACTCCCTGATATACAGCTGCTTACCCCCTTCGTAAGTGCAGGTCCTAAATGAGCTTTTTTCTCTTTTCCCTCACCACAATCCAGATTCTTTTGGGGAGTTACCAGTACAGTAACAGTACCAGGAAGTACTTAATTTATTAAGCTACTACTTTTCTTAATCTCAGTAGAGATATTTACTGATAAACAGCTACCTACGCAGCATGTTCATGTCGTTCCTAAATGAGCTTTTATCTCGCTCCCCTCACCACAAATCAGATTCTTCTGAGGCTTTCCCGGTACATTATCCTTTCCCCTGTGTAATTACCTTAACAAGCTCCAGCTGTTTTTATTCTCAGAAGGTTTACTCCCTGATATACAGCTGCCTAACCCTTTCGTAAGTGCAGGTCTTAAATGAGCTTTTTCTCTGTTCCCTCAACACAATCCAGATTCTTTTGTGGAGTTACCAGTACAGTAACCATACCAGGAAGTACTTAATTTATTAAGCTACTGGTTTTCTTAATCTCAGTGGAGATATTTACTGATAAACAGCTACCTACGCAGCATGTTCATGTCGTTCCTAAATGAGCTTTTATCTCTCTCCCCTCACCAAAAATCAGATTCTTCTGAGGAGTTCCCAGTACATTATCCTTTCCCATGTGTAATTACCTTAACAACCTCCAGCTGTTTTTATTCTCAGAAGGTTTACTCCCTGATATACAGCTGCCTACCCCCTTCGTAAGTGCAGGTCCTAAATGAGCTTTTTTCTCTGTTGCGTCACCACAATCCAGATTCTTTTGGGGAGTTACCAGTACAGTAACCATACCAGGAAGTACTTAATTTATTAAGCTACTGCTTTTCTTAATCTCAGTGGAGATATTTACTGATAAACAGCTACCTACGCAGCATGATCATGTCGTTCCTAAATGAGCTTTTATCTCTCTCCCCTCACCACAAATCAGATTCTTCTGAGGAGTTCCCAGTACATTATCCTTTCCCCTGTGTAATTACCTTAACAAGCTCCAGCTGTTTTTATTCTCAGAAGGTTTACTCACTGATATACAGCTGCCTACCCCCTTCGTAAGTGAAGGTCCTAAATGAACTTTTTTCTCTGTTCCCTCACCACAATCCAGATTCTTTTGGGGAGTTACCAGTAGAGTAACCATACCCGGAAGTACTTAATTTAATAAGCTACTGCTTTTCTTAATCTCAGTGGAGATATTTACTGATAAACAGCTACCTACGCAGCATGTTCATGTCGTTCCTAAATGAGCTTTTATCTCTCTCCCCTCACCACAAATCAGATTCTTCTGAGGAGTTCCCAGTACATTATCCTTTCCCCTGTGTAATTACCTTAACAAGCTCGAGCTGTTTTTATTCTCAGAAGGTTTACTCCCTGATATACAGCTGCCTACCCCCTTGGTAAGTCCAGGTCCTAAATGAGCTTTTTTCTCTGTTCCCTCACCACAATCCAGATTCTTTTGGGGAGTTACCAGTACAGTAACCATACCAGGAATTACTTAATTATTTAAGCTACTGCTTTTCTTAATCTCAGTGGAGATATTAACTGATAAACAGCTACCTACGCAGCATGTTCATGTCGTTCCTAAATGAGCTTTTATCTCTCTCCCCTCACCACAAATCAGATTCTTCTGAGGAGTTCCCAGTACATTATCCTTTCCCCTGTGTAATTACCTTAACAAGCTCCAGCTGTTTTTATTCTCAGAAGGTTTACTCCCTGATATACAGCTGCCTACCCCCTTCGTAAGTGCAAGTCCTAAATGAGCTTTTTCTCTGTTCCCTCACCACAATTCAGATTCTTTTGGGGAGTTCCCAGTACAGTAACCATACCAGGAAGTACTTAATTTATTAAGCCACTGCTTTTCTTATTCTCAGTGGAGATATTTACTGATAAACAGCTACCTACGCAGCATGTTCAGGTCGTTCTTAATGAGCTTATATCTCTCTCCCCTCACCACAAATCAGATTCTTCTGAGGAGTTCCCAGTACATTATCCTTTCCCCTGTGTAATTACCTTAACAAGCTCCAGCTGTTTTTATTCTCAGAAGGTTTACTCCCTGATATACTGCTGCCTACCCCCTTCGTAAGTGCAGGTCCTAAATGAGCATTTTTCTCTGTTCCCTCACCACAATCCAGATTCTTTTGGGGTGTTACCAGTACAGTAAACATACCAGGAAGTACTTAATTTATTAATCTACTGCTTTTCTTAAGCTCAGTGGAGATATTTACTGATAAACAGCTACCTACGCAGCATGTTCATGTCGTTCCTAAATGAGCTTTTATCTCTCTCCCCTCACCACAAATCAGATTCTTCTGAGGAGTTCCCAGTACATTATCCTTTCCCCTGTGTAATTACCTTAACAAGCTCCAGCTGTTTTTATTCTCAGAAGGTTTAATCCCTGATCCACAGCTGCCTACCCCCTTCGTAAGTGCAGGTCCTAAATGAGCTTTTTTCTCTGTTCCCTCACCACAGTCCAGAATCTTTTGGGGAGTTACCAGTACAGTAACCATACCAGGAAGTACTTAATTTATTAAGCTACTGCTTTTCTTAATCTCAGTGGAGATATTTACTGATAAACAGGTACCTACATAGCATGTTCATGTCGTTCCTAAGTGAGCTTTTATCTCTCTCCCCTCACCACAAATCAGATTCTTCTGAGGAGTTCCCAGTACATTATCCTTTCCCCGGTGTAATTACCTTAACAAGCTCCACCTGTTTTTATTCTCAGAAGGTTTACTCCCTGATATACAGCTGCCTACCCCTTCGTAAGTGCAGGTACTAAATGAGCTTTTTCTCTGTTCCCTCACCACAATCCAGATTCTTTTGGGGAGTTACCAGTACAGTAACCATAGCAGGAAGTACTTAATTTATTAAGCTACTGCTTTTCTTATTCTCAGTGGAGATATTTACTGATAAACAGCTACCTACGCAGCATGTTCATGTCGTTCCTAAATGAGCTTTTATCTTTCTCCCCTCACCACAAATCAGATTCTTCTGAGGAGTTCCCAGTACATTATCCTTTCCCCTGTGTAATTACCTTAACAAGTTCCAGCTGTTTTTATTCTCAGAAGGTTTACTCCCTGATATACAGCTGCCTAACCCCTTCGTAAGTGCAGGTCCTAAATGAGCTTTATTCTCTGTTCCCTCACCACAATCCAGATTCTTTTGGGGAGTTACCAGTACAGTAACCATACCAGGAAGTACTTAATTTATTAAGCTACTGCTTTTCTTAATCTCAGTGGAGATATTTACTGATAAACAGCTACCTACGCAGCATGTTCATGTCGTTCCTAAATGAGCTTTTATCTCTCTCCCCTCACCACAAATCAGATTCTTCTGAGGAGTTCCCAGTACATTATACTTTCCCCTGTGTAATTACCTTAACAAGCTCCAGCTGTTTTTATTCTCAGAAGGTTTACTCCCTGATATACAGCTGCCTACCCCCATCGTAAGTGCAGGTCCTAAATGAGCTTTTTTCTCTGTTCCCTCACCACAATCCAGATTCTTTTGGGGAGTTTCCTGTACAGTACCCATACCAGGAAGTACTTAATTTATTAAGCTACTGCTTTTCTTAATCTCAGTGGAGATATTTACTGATAAACAGCTACCTACGCAGCATGTTCATGTCGTTCCTAAATGAGCTTTTATCTCTCTCCCCTCACCACAAATCAGATTCTTCTGAGGAGTTCCCAGTACATTATCCTTTCCCCTGTGTAATTACCTTAACAAGCTCCAGCTGTTTTTATTCTCAGAAGGTTTACTCCCTGATATACAGCTGCCTAACACCTTCGTAAGTGCAGGTCCTAAATGAGCTTTTTTCTCTGTTCCCTCACCACAATCCAGATTCTTTTGGGGAGTTACCAGTACAGTAACCATACCAGGAAGTACTTAATTTATTAAGCTCTTGCTTTTCTTAATCTCAGTGGAGATATTTACTGATAAACAGCTACCTACGCAGCATGTTCATGTCGTTCCTAAATGAGCATTTATCTCTCTCCCCTAACCACAAATCAGATTCTTCTGAGGAGTTCCCAGTACATTATCCTTTCCCCCGTGTAATTACCTTAACAAGCTCCAGCTGTTTTTATTCTCAGAAGGTTTACTCCCTGATATACATCTGCCTAACCCCTTCGTAAGTGCAGGTCCTAAATGAGCTTTTTTCTCTGTTCCCTCAAGACAATCCAGATTCTTTTCGGGAGTTACCAGTACAGTAACCATACCAGGAAGTACTTAATTTATTAAGCTACTGCTTTTCTTAATCTCAGTGGAGATATTTACTGATAAACAGCTACCTACGCAGCATGTTCATGTCGTTCCTAAATGAGCTTTTATCTCTCTCCCTTCACCACAAATCAGATTCTTCTGAGGAGTTCCCAGTACATTATCCTTTCCCCTGTGTAATTACCTTAAAAGCTCCAGCTGTTTTTATTCTCAGAAGGTTTACTCCCTGATATACAGCTGCCTACCCCTTCGTAAGTGCAGGTCCTAAATGTGCTTTTTTCTCTGTTCCCTCACCACAATCCAGATTCTTTTGGGGAGTTACTAGTACAGTAACCATACCAGGAAGTACTTAATTTATGAAGCTACTGCTTTTCTTAATCTCAGTGGAGATATTTACTGATAAACAGCTACCTACGCAGCATGTTCATGTCGTTCCTAAATGAGCTTTTATCTCTCTCCCCTCACCACAAATCAGATTCTTCTGAGGAGTTCCCAGTACATTATCCTTTCCCCTGTGTACCAGCTGTTTTTATTCTCAGAAGGTTTACTCCCTGATATACAGCTGCCTACCCCCTTCGTAAGTGCAGGTCTTAATGGGCTTTTTTCTCTGTTCCCTCACCACAATCCAGATTCTTTTCGGGGAGTTACCAGTACAGTAACCATACCAGGAAGTACTTAATTTATTAAGCTACTGCTTTTCTTAATCTCAGTGGAGATATTTACTGATAAACAGCTACCTACGCAGCATGTTCATGTCGTTCCTAAATGAGCTTTTATCTCTCTCCCTTCACCACAAATCAGATTCTTCTGAGGAGTTCCCAGTACATTATCCTTTCCCCTGTGTAATTACCTTAAAAGCTCCAGCTGTTTATATTCTCAGAAGGTTTACTCCCTGATATACAGCTGCCTACCCCTTCGTAAGTGCAGGTCCTAAATGAGCTTTTTTCTCTGTTCCCTCACCACAATCCAGATTCTTTTGGGGAGTTACTAGTACAGTAACCATACCAGGAAGTACTTAATTTATGAAGCTACTGCTTTTCTTAATCTCAGTGGAGATATTTACTGATAAACAGCTACCTACGCAGCATGTTCATGTCGTTCCTAAATGAGCTTTTATCTCTCTCCCCTCACCACAAATCAGATTCTTCTGAGGAGTTCCCAGTACATTATCCTTTCCCCTGTGAAATTACCTTAACAAGCTCCAGCTGTTTTTATTCTCAGAAGGTTAACTCCCTTATATACAGCTGCCTACCCCCTTTGTAAGTGCAGGTCCCAAATGAGATTTTTTCTCTGTTCCCTCACCACAATCCGGATTCTTTTGGGGAGTTACCAATACAGTAACCATACCAGGAAGTACTTAATTTATTAAGCTACTGCTTTTCTTAATCTCAGTGGAGATATTTACTGATAAACAGCTACCTATGCAGCATGTTCATGTCGTTCCTAAATGAGCTTTTATCTCTCTCCCCTCACCACAAATCAGATTCTTCTGAGGAGTTCCCAGTACATTATACTTTCCCCTGTGTAATTACCTTAACAAGCTCCAGCTGTTTTTATTCTCAGAAGGTTTACTCCCTGATATACAGCTGCCTACCCCCTTCGTAAGTGCAAGTCCTAAATGAGCTTTTTCTCTGTTCCCTCACCACAATTCAGATTCTTTTGGGGAGTTCCCAGTACAGTAACCATACCAGGAAGTACTTAATTTATTAAGCCACTGCTTTTCTTATTCTCAGTGGAGATATTTACTGATAAACAGCTACCTACGCAGCATGTTCAGGTCGTTCTTAATGAGCTTATATCTCTCTCCCCTCACCACAAATCAGATTCTTCTGAGGAGTTCCCAGTACATTATCCTTTCCCCTGTGTAATTACCTTAACAAGCTCCAGCTGTTTTTATTCTCAGAAGGTTTACTCCCTGATATACTGCTGCCTACCCCCTTCGTAAGTGCAGGTCCTAAATGAGCATTTTTCTCTGTTCCCTCACCACAATCCAGATTCTTTTGGGGTGTTACCAGTACAGTAAACATACCAGGAAGTACTTAATTTATTAATCTACTGCTTTTCTTAAGCTCAGTGGAGATATTTACTGATAAACAGCTACCTACGCAGCATGTTCATGTCGTTCCTAAATGAGCTTTTATCTCTCTCCCCTCACCACAAATCAGATTCTTCTGAGGAGTTCCCAGTACATTATCCTTTCCCCTGTGTAATTACCTTAACAAGCTCCAGCTGTTTTATTCTCAGAAGGTTTAATCCCTGATCCACAGCTGCCTACCCCCTTCGTAAGTGCAGGTCCTAAATGAGCTTTTTTCTCTGTTCCCTCACCACAGTCCAGAATCTTTTGGGGAGTTACCAGTACAGTAACCATACCAGGAAGTACTTAATTTATTAAGCTACTGCTTTTCTTAATCTCAGTGGAGATATTTACTGATAAACAGGTACCTACATAGCATGTTCATGTCGTTCCTAAGTGAGCTTTTATCTCTCTCCCCTCACCACAAATCAGATTCTTCTGAGGAGTTCCCAGTACATTATCCTTTCCCCTGTGTAATTACCTTAACAAGCTCCACCTGTTTTTATTCTCAGAAGGTTTACTCCCTGATATACAGCTGCCTACCCCTTCGTAAGTGCAGGTCCTAAATGAGCTTTTTCTCTGTTCCCTCACCACAATCCAGATTCTTTTGGGGAGTTACCAGTACAGTAACCATAGCAGGAAGTACTTAATTTATTAAGCTACTGCTTTTCTTATCTCAGTGGAGATATTTACTGATAAACAGCTACCTACGCAGCATGTTCATGTCGTTCCTAAATGAGCTTTTATCTTTCTCCCCTCACCACAAATCAGATTCTTCTGAGGAGTTCCCAGTACATTATCCTTTCCCCTGTGTAATTACCTTAACAGTTCCAGCTGTTTTTATTCTCAGAAGGTTTACTCCCTGATATACAGCTGCCTAACCCCTTCGTAAGTGCAGGTCCTAAATGAGCTTTTTTCTCTGTTCCCTCACCACAATCCAGATTCTTTTGGGGAGTTACCAGTACAGTAACCATACCAGGAAGTACTTAATTTATTAAGCTACTGCTTTTCTTAATCTCAGTGGAGATATTTACTGATAAACAGCTACCTACGCAGCATGTTCATGTCGTTCCTAAATGAGCTTTTATCTCTCTCCCCTCACCACAAATCAGATTCTTCTGAGGAGTTCCCAGTACATTATACTTTCCCCTGTGTAATTACCTTAACAAGCTCCAGCTGTTTTTATTCTCAGAAGGTTTACTCCCTGATATACAGCTGCCTACCCCCATCGTAAGTGCAGGTCCTAAATGAGCTTTTTTCTCTGTTCCCTCACCACAATCCAGATTCTTTTGGGGAGTTTCCTGTACAGTACCCATACCAGGAAGTACTTAATTTATTAAGCTACTGCTTTTCTTAATCTCAGTGGAGATATTTACTGATAAACAGCTACCTACGCAGCATGTTCATGTCGTTCCTAAATGAGCTTTTATCTCTCTCCCCTCACCACAAATCAGATTCTTCTGAGGAGTTCCCAGTACATTATCCTTTCCCCTGTGTAATTACCTTAACAAGCTCCAGCTGTTTTTATTCTCAGAAGGTTTACTCCCTGATATACAGCTGCCTAACACCTTCGTAAGTGCAGGTCCTAAATGAGCTTTTTTCTCTGTTCCCTCACCACAATCCAGATTCTTTTGGGGAGTTACCAGTACAGTAACCATACCAGGAAGTACTTAATTTATTAAGCTCTTGCTTTTCTTAATCTCAGTGGAGATATTTACTGATAAACAGCTACCTACGCAGCATGTTCATGTCGTTCCTAAATGAGCATTTATCTCTCTCCCCTAACCACAAATCAGATTCTTCGAGGAGTTCCCAGTACATTATCCTTTCCCCTGTGTAATTACCTTAACAAGCTCCAGCTGTTTTTATTCTCAGAAGGTTTACTCCCTGATATACATCTGCCTAACCCCTTCGTAAGTGCAGGTCTTAAATGAGCTTTTTTCTCTGTTCCCTCAAGACAATCCAGATTCTTTTCGGGAGTTACCAGTACAGTAACCATACCAGGAAGTACTTAATTTATTAAGCTACTGCTTTTCTTAATCTCAGTGGAGATATTTACTGATAAACAGCTACCTACGCAGCATGTTCATGTCGTTCCTAAATGAGCTTTTATCTCTCTCCCTTCACCACAAATCAGATTCTTCTGAGGAGTTCCCAGTACATTATCCTTTCCCCTGTGTAATTACCTTAACAAGCTCCAGCTGTTTTTATTCTCAGAAGTTTTACTCCCTGATATACAGCTGCCTCCCCCTTTCGTTAGTGCAGGTCCTAAATGAGCTTTTTTAGCTGTTCCCTCACCACAATCCAGATTCTTTTGGGGAGTTACCAGTACAGTAACCGTACCAGGAAGTACTTAATTTATTAAGCTACTGCTTTTCTTAATCTCAGTGGAGATATTTACTGATAAACAGCTACCTACGCAGCATGTTCATGTCGTTCCTATATGAGCTTTTATCTCTCTCCCCTCACCACAAATCAATATTTCTGAGGAGTTCCCAGTACATTATCCTTTCCCCTGTGTAATTACCTTAACAAGCTCCAGCTGTTTTTATTCTCAGAAGGTTTACTCCCTGATATACAGCTGCCTAACCCCTTCGTAAGTGCAGGTCTTAAATGTGCTTTTTTCTCTGTTCCCTCACCACAATCCAGATTCTTTTGTGGAGTTACCAGTACAGTAAACATACCAGGAAGTACTTAATTTATTAAGCTACTGCTTTTCTTAATCTCAGTAGAGATATTTACTGATAAACAGCAACCTACGCAGCATGTTCATGTCGTTCCTAAATGAGCTTTTATCTCTCTCCCCTCACCACAAATCAGATTCTTCTGAGGAGTTCCCAGTACATTGTCCTTTCCCCTGTGTAATTACCTTAACAAGCTCCAGCTGTTTTTATTCTCAGAAGGTTTACTCCCTGATATACAGCTGCCTACCCCCTTCGTAAGGGCAGGTCCTAAATGATCTTTTTTCTCTGTTCCCTCACCGCAATCCAGATTCTTTTGGGGAGTTACCAGTACAGTAACCATACAAGGAAGTACTTAATTTATTAAGCTACTGCTTTTCTTAATCTCAGTGGAGATTTTTACTGATAAACAGCTTCCTAAGCAGCCTGTTCATGTCGTTCCTAAATGAGCTTTTATCTCTCTCCCCTCACCACAAATCAGATTCTTCTGAGGAGTTCCCAGTACATTTTCCTTTCCCCTGTGTAATTACCTTAACAAGCTCCAGCTGTTTTTATTCTCAGAAGGTTTAATCCCTGATATACAGCTGCCTACCCCCTTCGTAAGTGCAGGTCCTAAATGAGCTTTTTTCTCTGTTCCCTCACCACAATCCAGATTCTTTTGGAAAGGTACCAGTACAGTAACCATACCAGCAAGTACTTAATTTATTAAGCTACTGCTTTTCTTAATCTCAGTGGAGATATTTACTGATAAACAGCTACCTACCCAGCATGTTCATGTCGTTCCTAAATGAGCTTTTATCTCTCTACCTCTCACCACAAATCAGATTCTTCTGAGGAGTTACCAGTACATTATCCTTTCCCCTGTGTAATTACCTTAACAAGCTCCAGCTGTTTTCATTCTCAGAAGGTTTACTCCCTGATATACAGCTGCCTACCCCCTTCGTAAGTGCAGGTCCTAAATGAGCTTTTTTCTCTGTTCCCTCACCACAATCCAGATTCTTTTGGGGAGTTACCAGTACAGTAACCATACCAGGAAGTACTTAATTTATTAAGCTACTGCTTTTCTTAATCTCACTGTAGATATTTACTGATAAACAGCTACCTAAGCAGTATGTTCATTTCGTTCCTAAATGAGCTTTTATCTCTCTCCCCTCACCACAAATCAGATTCTTCTGAGGAGTTCCCAGTACATTATCCTTTCCCTTGTGTAATTACCTTAACAAGCTCCAGCTGTTTTTATTCTCAGAATGTTTACTCCCTGATATACAGCTACCTATCCCCTTCGTAAGTGCAGGTCCTAAATGAGCTTTTTTCTCTGTTCCCTCACCACAATCCAGATTCTTTTGGGGAGTTACCAGTACAGTAACCATACCAGGAAGTACTTAATTTATTAAGCTACTGCTTTTCTTCATCTCAGTGGAGATATTTACTGATAAATAGCTACCTACGCAGCATGTTCATGTCGTTCCTAAATGAGCTATTATCTCTCTCCCCTCACCACAAATCAGATTCTTCTCAGGAGTTCCCAGTATATTATCCTTTCCCCTGTGTAATTACCTTAAAAGCTCCAGCTGTTTTTATTCTCAGAAGGTTTACTCCCTGATATACAGCTGCCTACCCCCTTCGTAAGTGCAGGTCCTAAATGAGCTTTTTTCTCTGTTCCCTCACCACAATCCAGATTCTTTTGGGGAGTTACCAGTACAGTAACCATACCAGGAAGTACTTAATTTATTAAGCTACTGCTTTTCTTAATCTCAGTGGAGATATTTATTGATAAACAGCTACCTACGCAGCATGTTCATGTCGTTCCTAAATGAGATTTTATCTCTCTCCCCTCACCACAAATCAGATTCTTCTGAGGAGTTCCCAGTACATTATCCTTTCCCCTGTGTACCAGCTGTTTTTATTCTCAGAAGGTTTACTCCCTGATATACAGCTGCCTACCCCCTTCGTAAGTGCAGGTCTTAAATGAGCTTTTTTCTCTGTTCCCTCACCACAATCCAGATTCTTTGGGGAGTTACCAGTACAGTAACCATACCAGGAAGTACTTAATTTATTAAGCTACTGCTTTTCTTAATCTCAGTGGAGATATTTACTGATAAACAGCTACCTACGCAGCATGTTCATGTCGTTCCTAAATGACCTTTTATCTCTCTCCCCTCACCACAAATCAGATTCTTCTGAGGAGTTCCAGTACATTATCCTTTCCCCTGTGTAATTACCTTAACAAGCTCCAGCTGTTTTATTTCTCAGAAGGTTTACTCCCTGATATACAGCTGCCTACCCCCTTCGTAAGTGCTGGTCCTAAATGAGCTTTTTTCTCTGTCCCCTCACCACAATCCAGATTCTTTTGGGGAGTTACCAGTACAGTAACCATACCAGGAAGTACTTAATTTATTAAGCTACTGCTTTTCTTAATCTCAGTGGTGATATTTACTGATAAACAGCTACCTACGCACATGTTCATGTCGTTCCTAAATGAGCTTTTATCTCTCTCCCCTCAACACAAATCAGATTCTTCTGAGGAGTTCCCAGTACATTATCCTTTCCCCTGTGTAATTACCTTAACAAGCTCCAGCTGTTTTTATTCTCAGAAGGTTTACTCCCTGATATACAGCTGCCTACCCCCTTCGTAAGTGCAGGTCCTAAATGAGCTTTTTTCTCTGTTCCCTCACCACAATCCAGATTCTTTTGGGGAGTTACCAGTACAGTAACCATACCAGGAAGTACTTAATTTATTAAGATACTGCTTTTCTTAATCTCAGTGGAGATATTTACTGATAAACCGCTACGTACGCAGCATGTTCATGTCGTTCCTAAATGAGCTTTTATCTCTCTCCCCTCACCACAAATCAGATTCTTCTGAGGAGTTCCCAGTACATTATCCTTTCCCCTGTGTAATTACCTTAACAAGCTCCAGCTGTTTTTATTCTCAGAAGGTTTACTCCCTGATATACAGCTACCTATCCCCTTCGTAAGTGCAGGTCCTAATGAGCTTTTTTCTCTGTTCCCTCACCACAATCCAGATTCTTTTGGGGAGTTACCAGTACAGTAACCATACCAGGAATTACTTAATTTACTAAGCTACTGCTTTTCTTAATCTCAGTGGAGATATTTACTGATAAACAGCTACCTACGCAGCATGTTCTTGTCGTTCCTAAATGAGCTATTATCTACTCTCCCCTCACCACAAATCAGATTCTTCTGAGGAGTTCCCAGTACATTATCCTTTCCCCTGTGTAATTACCTTAACAAGCTCCAGCTGTTTTCATTCTCAGAAGGTTTACTCCCTGATATACAGCTGCCTACCCTCTTCGTAAGTGAAGGTCCTAAATGAACTTTTTTCTCTGTTCCCACACCACAATCCAGATTCTTTTGGGGAGTTTCCAGTACAGTAACCATACCAGGAAGTACTTAATTTATTAAGCTACTGCTTTTCTTAATCTCAGTGGAGATATTTACTGATAAACAGCTACCTACGCAGCATGTTCATGTCGTTTCAAATGAGCTTTTATCTCTCTCCCCTCACCACAAATCAAATTCTTCTGAGGAGTTCCCAGTACATTATCCTTTCCCCTGTGTAATTACCTTAACAAGCTCCAGCTGTTTTTATTCTCAGAAGGTTTACTCCCTGATATACAGCTGCCTACCCCCTTCGTAAGTGCAGGTCCTAAATGAGCTTTTTTCTCTGTTCCCTCACCACAATCCAGATTCTTTTGGGGAGTTACTAGTACAGTAACCATACCAGGAAGTTCTTAATTTATTAAGCTACTGCTTTTCTTAATCTCAGTGGACATATTTACTGATAAACAGCTACCTACGCAGCATGTTCATGTCGTTCCTAAATGAGCTTTTATCTCTCTCCCTCACCACAAATCAGATTCTTCTGAGGAGTTCCCAGTACATTATCCTTTCCCCTGTGTACCAGCTGTTTTTATTCTCAGAAGGTTTACTCCCTGATATACAGCTGCCTACCCCCTTCGTAAGTGCAGGTCTTAAATGAGCTTTTTTCTCTGTTCCCTCACCACAATCCAGATTCATTTGGGGAGTTACCAGTAGAGTAACCAAACCAGGAAGTACTTAATTTATTAAGCTACTGCTTTTCTTAATCTCAGTGGAGATATTTACTGATAAACAGCTACCTACGCAGCATGTTCATGTCGTCCCTAAATGAGCTTTTATCTCTCTCCCCTCACCACAAATCAGATTCTTCTGAGGAGTTCCCAGTACATTATCCTTTCCCCTGTGTAATTACCTTAACAAGCTCCGGCTGATTTTATTTTCAGAAGGTTTACTCCCTGATATACAGCTGCCTACCCCCTTCGTAAGTGCAGGTCCTAAATGAGCTTTTTTCTCTGTTCCCTCACCACAATCCAGATTCTTTTGGGGAGTTACCAGTACAGTAACCATACCAGGAAGTACGTAATTTATTAAGCTACTGCTTTTCTTAATCTCAGTGGAGATATTTTCTGATAAACGGCTACCTACGCAGCATGTTCATGTCGTTCCTAAATGAGCTTTTATCTCTCTCCTCTCACCATGAATCAGATTCTTCTGAGGAGTTCCCAGTACATTAACCTTTCCCCTGTGTAATTACCTTAACAAGCTCCAGCTGTTTTTATTCTCAGAAGGTTTACTCCCTGATATACAGCTGCCTACCCCCTTCGTAAGTGCAGGTCCTAAATGAGCTTTTTTCTCTGTTCCCTCACCACAATCCAGATTCTTTTGGGGAGTTACCAGTACAGTAACCATACCAGGAAGTACTTAATTTATTACGCTACTGCTTTTCTTAATCTCAGTGGAGATATTTACTGATAAACAGCTACCTACGCAGCATGTTCATGTCGTTCCTAAATGAGCTTTTATCTCTCTCCCCTCACCACAAATCAGATTCTTCGGAGGAGTTCCCAGTACATTATCCTTTCCCCTGTGTAATTACCTTAACAAGCTGCAGCTGTTTTTATTCTCAGAAGGTTTACTCCCTGATATACAGCTGCCTACCCCCTTCTTAAGGGCAGGTCCTAAATGAGCTTTTCTCTTTGTTCCCTCACCACAATCCAGATTCTTTTGGGGAGTTACCAGTACAGTAACCATACCAGGAAGTACTTAATTTATTAAGCTACTGCTTTTCTTAATCTCAGTGGAGATATTTACTGATAAACAGCAACCTACGCAGCATGTTCATGTCGTTCCTAAATGAGCTTTTATCTCTCTCCCCTCACCACAAATCAGATTCTTCTGAGGAGTTCCCAGTACATTATCCTTTCCCCTGTGTAATTACCTTAACAAGCTCCAGCTGTTTTTATTCTCAGAAGTTTTACTCCCTGATATACAGCTGCCTCCCCCTTTCGTTAGTGCAGGTCCTAAATGAGCTTTTTTAGCTGTTCCCTCACCACAATCCAGATTCTTTTGGGGAGTTACCAGTACAGTAACCGTACCAGGAAGTACTTAATTTATTAAGCTACTGCTTTTCTTAATCTCAGTGGAGATATTTACTGATAAACAGCTAACCTACGCAGCATGTTCATGTCGTTCCTATATGAGCTTTTATCTCTCTCCCCTCACCACAAATCAATATTTCTGAGGAGTTCCCAGTACATTATCCTTTCCCCTGTGTAATTACCTTAACAAGCTCCAGCTGTTTTTATTCTCAGAAGGTTTACTCCCTGATATACAGCTGCCTAACCCCTTCGTAAGTGCAGGTCTTAAATGTGCTTTTTTCTCTGTTCCCTCACCACAATCCAGATTCTTTTGTGGAGTTACCAGTACAGTAAACATACCAGGAAGTACTTAATTTATTAAGCTACTGCTTTTCTTAATCTCAGTAGAGATATTTACTGATAAACAGCAACCTACGCAGCATGTTCATGTCGTTCCTAAATGAGCTTTTATCTCTCTCCCCTCACCACAAATCAGATTCTTCTGAGGAGTTCCCAGTACATTGTCCTTTCCCCTGTGTAATTACCTTAACAAGCTCCAGCTGTTTTTATTCTCAGAAGGTTTACTCCCTGATATACAGCTGCCTACCCCCTTCGTAAGGGCAGGTCCTAAATGATCTTTTTTCTCTGTTCCCTCACCGCAATCCAGATTCTTTTGGGGAGTTACCAGTACAGTAACCATACAAGGAAGTACTTAATTTATTAAGCTACTGCTTTTCTTAATCTCAGTGGAGATTTTTACTGATAAACAGCTTCCTAAGCAGCCTGTTCATGTCGTTCCTAAATGAGCTTTTATCTCTCTCCCCTCACCACAAATCAGATTCTTCTGAGGAGTTCCCAGTACATTTTCCTTTCCCCTGTGTAATTACCTTAACAAGCTCCAGCTGTTTTTATTCTCAGAAGGTTTAATCCCTGATATACAGCTGCCTACCCCCTTCGTAAGTGCAGGTCCTAAATGAGCTTTTTTCTCTGTTCCCTCACCACAATCCAGATTCTTTTGGAAAGGTACCAGTACAGTAACCATACCAGCAAGTACTTAATTTATTAAGCTACTGCTTTTCTTAATCTCAGTGGAGATATTTACTGATAAACAGCTACCTACCCAGCATGTTCATGTCGTTCCTAAATGAGCTTTTATCTCTCTACCTCAGCACCAATCAGATTCTTCTGAGGAGTTACCAGTACATTATCCTTTCCCCTGTGTAATTACCTTAACAAGCTCCAGCTGTTTTCATTCTCAGAAGGTTTACTCCCTGATATACAGCTGCCTACCCCCTTCGTAAGTGCAGGTCCTAAATGAGCTTTTTTCTCTGTTCCCTCACCACAATCCAGATTCTTTTGGGGAGTTACCAGTACAGTAACCATACCAGGAAGTACTTAATTTATTAAGCTACTGCTTTTCTTAATCTCACTGTAGATATTTACTGATAAACAGCTACCTAAGCAGTATGTTCATTTCGTTCCTAAATGAGCTTTTATCTCTCTCCCCTCACCACAAATCAGATTCTTCTGAGGAGTTCCCAGTACATTATCCTTTCCCTTGTGTAATTACCTTAACAAGCTCCAGCTGTTTTTATTCTCAGAATGTTTACTCCCTGATATACAGCTACCTATCCCCTTCGTAAGTGCAGGTCCTAAATGAGCTTTTTTCTCTGTTCCCTCACCACAATCCAGATTCTTTTGGGGAGTTACCAGTACAGTAACCATACCAGGAAGTACTTAATTTATTAAGCTACTGCTTTTCTTCATCTCAGTGGAGATATTTACTGATAAATAGCTACCTACGCAGCATGTTCATGTCGTTCCTAAATGAGCTATTATCTCTCTCCCCTCACCACAAATCAGATTCTTCTCAGGAGTTCCCAGTATATTATCCTTTCCCCTGTGTAATTACCTTAACAAGCTCCAGCTGTTTTTATTCTCAGAAGGTTTACTCCCTGATATACAGCTGCCTACCCCCTTCGTAAGTGCAGGTCCTAAATGAGCTTTTTTCTCTGTTCCCTCACCACAATCCAGATTCTTTTGGGGAGTTACCAGTACAGTAACCATACCAGGAAGTACTTAATTTATTAAGCTACTGCTTTTCTTAATCTCAGTGGAGATATTTATTGATAAACAGCTACCTACGCAGCATGTTCATGTCGTTCCTAAATGAGCTTTTATCTCTCTCCCATCACCACAAATCAGATTCTTCTGAGGAGTTCCCAGTACATTATCCTTTCCCCTGTGTAATTACCTTAACAAGCCCCAGCTGTTTTTATTCTCAGAAGGTTTACTCCTGATATACAGCTGCCTACCCCCTTCGTAAGTGCAGGTCCTAAATGAGCTTTTTTCTCTGTTCCTCACCACAATCCAGATTCTTTTGGGGAGTTACCAGTACAATAACCATCCAGGAAGTACTTAATTTATTAAGCTACTGCTTTTCTTAATCTCAATGGAGATATTTACTGATAAACAGCTACCTACGCAGCATGTTCATGTCGTTCTTAAATGAGCTTATATCTCTCTCCCCTCACCACGAATCAGATTATTCTGAGGAGTTTCCAGTACATTATCCTTTCCCCTGTGTAATTACCTTAACAAGCTCCAGCTGTTTTATTTCTCAGAAGGTTTACTCCCTGATATACAGCTGCCTACCCCCTTCGTAAGTGCTGGTCCTAAATGAGCTTTTTTCTCTGTCCCCTCACCACAATCCAGATTCTTTTGGGGAGTTACCAGTACAGTAACCATACCAGGAAGTACTTAATTTATTAAGCTACTGCTTTTCTTAATCTCAGTGGTGATATTTACTGATAAACAGCTACCTACGCACATGTTCATGTCGTTCCTAAATGAGCTTTTATCTCTCTCCCCTCAACACAAATCAGATTCTTCTGAGGAGTTCCCAGTACATTATCCTTTCCCCTGTGTAATTACCTTAACAAGCTCCAGCTGTTTTTATTCTCAGAAGGTTTACTCCCTGATATACAGCTGCCTACCCCCTTCGTAAGTGCAGGTCCTAAATGAGCTTTTTTCTCTGTTCCCTCACCACAATCCAGATTCTTTTGGGGAGTTACCAGTACAGTAACCATACCAGGAAGTACTTAATTTATTAAGATACTGCTTTTCTTAATCTCAGTGGAGATATTTACTGATAAACCGCTACGTACGCAGCATGTTCATGTCGTTCCTAAATGAGCTTTTATCTCTCTCCCCTCACCACAAATCAGATTCTTCTGAGGAGTTCCCAGTACATTATCCTTTCCCCTGTGTAATTACCTTAACAAGCTCCAGCTGTTTTTATTCTCAGAAGGTTTACTCCCTGATATACAGCTACCTATCCCCTTCGTAAGTGCAGGTCCTAATGAGCTTTTTTCTCTGTTCCCTCACCACAATCCAGATTCTTTTGGGGAGTTACCAGTACAGTAACCATACCAGGAATTACTTAATTTACTAAGCTACTGCTTTTCTTAATCTCAGTGGAGATATTTACTGATAAACAGCTACCTACGCAGCATGTTCTTGTCGTTCCTAAATGAGCTATTATCTACTCTCCCCTCACCACAAATCAGATTCTTCTGAGGAGTTCCCAGTACATTATCCTTTCCCCTGTGTAATTACCTTAACAAGCTCCAGCTGTTTTCATTCTCAGAAGGTTTACTCCCTGATATACAGCTGCCTACCCTCTTCGTAAGTGAAGGTCCTAAATGAACTTTTTTCTCTGTTCCCACACCACAATCCAGATTCTTTTGGGGAGTTTCCAGTACAGTAACCATACCAGGAAGTACTTAATTTATTAAGCTACTGCTTTTCTTAATCTCAGTGGAGATATTTACTGATAAACAGCTACCTACGCAGCATGTTCATGTCGTTTCAAAATGAGCTTTTATCTCTCTCCCCTCACCACAAATCAAATTCTTCTGAGGAGTTCCCAGTACATTATCCTTTCCCCTGTGTAATTACCTTAACAAGCTCCAGCTGTTTTTATTCTCAGAAGGTTTACTCCCTGATATACAGCTGCCTACCCCCTTCGTAAGTGCAGGTCCTAAATGAGCTTTTTTCTCTGTTCCCTCACCACAATCCAGATTCTTTTGGGGAGTTACTAGTACAGTAACCATACCAGGAAGTTCTTAATTTATTAAGCTACTGCTTTTCTTAAT